>NC_142175.1:16283801-16583798 GCF_029865625.1 Vigna umbellata | reverse complement strand
TCCTACATTTGCATCCACATATGCATCTTGTCTTAAGAAGCCATTCGACGGATTCTATATTTCTGAGGGGTATCTTTTTAATAAAGGAAAATTATGCATACCCCAAGGATCCATTCGAAAGCTTCTTATCAAGGAAAGTCATGGAGGAGGACTCATGGGCCATCATGGAGTTGATAAAACTCTTCATACTTTAAAAAGCAAATTTTATTGGCCACACATGAGAATAGATGTCCAAAAGCATTGTTCTAGTTGCATAGCTTGTTTACAAGCTAAATCTAAGGTCATGCCTCATGGACTCTATCTTCCTCTTCCAATAGCTAGCACCCCTTGGGAGGACATTAGTATGGATTTTGTCCTAGGTCTACCAAGAACTCAAAAGGGGTTTGATTCAATCTTTGTGGTAGTTGATAGATTTAGTAAAATGGCTCATTTCATACCTTGCCACAAAGTAGATGATGCTAGCTATATAGCAAGACTTTTCTTCAAAGAAGTAGTCAAATTACATGGCTTACCCAAAACTATAGTTTCTGATAGAGATGTTAAGTTCCTTAGCTACTTTTGGAAAACACTTTGGGCCAAGCTAGGAACTAAACTACTATTTTCTACTACATGTCACCCACAAACTGATGGGCAAACAGAAGTAGTAAATAGATCTCTATCAATTCTATTAAGGGTAATGTTAAAGGGCAATATTAAAAATTGGGATGATCATCTACCTCATATAGAGTTTGCTTATAATAGAGTAGTTCACAAGACTACTAAACTTTCTCCTTTTGAGGTTGTTTATGGTTTTAACCCTATCACACCGCTTGATTTACTTCCTCTTCCAGATTCATCTTCTTTTCTTCATAAAGAAGGTATTTCTAAAGCGGAGTTTATCAAAAAGTTACATGAAAAGGTTAAAACCCATATTGAAAAACAAACTCAAAAATATTCTGACTACAACAACAAAGGGAGAAAACAAGTAATCTGTAAAGAGGGAGACTTAGTTTGGCTTCACTTGAGAAAGGAAAGATTTCCTTCTCAACGTAAATCCAAATTAAGCCCAAGAGGTGATGGTCCTTTCAAAGTGGTCAAGAAAATAAATGATAATGCATATCAATTAGACCTTCCTGAAAGTTATGGCGTCAGTCCTACTTTTAACATTTGTGATTTAATTCCTTTCACAGGAGATGCCCAACAGGATTCCCAAGATCTGAGGACAGATCTTTTTCAAAAGGGAGGGACTGATGGAGGACCATCTAAGCTTAACATAGGACCTTTAACAAGAGCCATGTCCAAGAGAATCCAAGAGGAAGAGGGAGCACTCAATACCTTACTCTTATGGAGTATTACTTACTAAGTTCTCTTTCTCTTTGCTAAATACTTTTACATTGCTTTTGTAGAATATTAATAAAAGGGAGGAACCATGTCTATGCAACTTAAAAGGGCTGCCACGTAAGTAAAGCAAAAGAAGCACAAATGGATGGTTGGTGCCCATGGCTTTGCATTACGTTCAACACCAAAGACAACAACTCAATCTTCTTCAATTGCTTTGTTGAGTTGGCACTTATAGCTTGCTGCCCAAGCTTCCTATATCTGTTTTACAGCATGTGTACATTTAAATACATATGTTTTAGAAGCTCTCCTTCTTCTATAAATAGAGAGCTTCATCACTTGTAAATAGAACTTGATTTGTAGTAAAGAAATGCTGCCAATTTTCAGCTTTCACTCTCAAGTTCAACCTTGTGCTTTGTTATCTTGCACCTCCTCTAGCTTCTTTCTCCTTTGGAAAGCTTGCTGAGCTAGAATTCTACCAAACACAACTACTCAAACACTTCCAGCATCTTATCAAACACCTTCCGTGCATCCAGAAACTCCACTGCATTCTCTCAATCCGCTGCCACTTCTCTGCGTCTTGAAGCATCCTTCTACACGTCATGGAGCTGCTTCCATCACAACTTAATCAGGAACAGTCTCAACTGTTAGAGGAATCACCATTTCAGACTGTTCAGATTTCAGATGATGATGATAGTGTCATCCACATAGAAGATGGGGAGCAGAGTTATGAGCTTACTACTGCGCCACATACTTTCCCACCTTCAGATGGCCCCACTCTTGCACCTGAGGAGACCGAGAAAGGTTTTGAGGACCAGGCAGATATGAGCAACATTTTTGAGAAAGGTAGACCATCATCATCTTCCACCACTCTTCCAATCTTCAGGGAAGTGGAGGTAAACATACCTCAATTTGATTATGTTGATGATTATGTTGTTGAGGATTATGTTGATGATTATATTGTTGATGAGCATGCTTTTCATTTCCACTCTTTGCATGATGAGAAACAACTTTTGTCATCCTATCTGAATACCTCTTATATATGCATTGAACATGAATCTGAGCATGTTGTTGATATTGTTTCTAAATTTGAAAGTGATTCATGTTCTGAGAGTATATTTGAAGTTCAGATTGATAAATTAGGATTGGGTGTTGTACCTCTGCATGTCATTTCTTTGGAGCCACATTGCACTAACCATGTTGCAGGAGGTACACATGAATTTGACCAACATGCACCCACAGTGGAAAATAAAGGTGCTAACACTGACAAAAGCTTCAAGATCAATAGGCACCAGCTGAACCTGCTCATCAATAATCTTTGCTTCTTAGATCCAGCTGTGGATGATATCTCCCTGCTCGATCAAATATGGAGGATGAAGCAATTCTTCCTCAAAACTTCCTTGCTGGATCCGGTGGTGGAAGACATCTCCCTGAAAGTCCAAAATTGGCAACTGCCACCATGATCAGGGGAGTTTTCTTTCTCTCTTCTCCCCCTTTCCCTACTTTTATTGCACTTGTCCATGATCTGTTGACTGTTTTGATTTCTGATCTTATGCTTATGACACATTGAGGACACTGTGTAGTTTAAGTGTGGTCTATTGGGGGAGATTTTGATTTTTCTTTGTTAATTTTTGTTTTCCGTGTTAAATTTTTTTTTTCTTTTCTAGGTAGTTTTGTTGTGTCTTGTGTACAGTTTTGCATGCTTTTCGTGAATTCTGGATTGTGGTTAGGTTGTCAGTTTTCCTTCACTTCATTGATACTCTGAGATGTTGGATTCCTTGCTTTTCTTTGCTTGGAAGATGATCATGATGTTTGAGAGTTGAATTGATTGTGACACAAATGCCCTGTGTGAGAATTTGAGCCACTTTATGTTCTTTCTTGTGTGTGATATGTCTCTTGATTGCTTGCACATATGCCTTGGCTTGACTCTTGTTGATAATACTCGATTGATATGCATGTTTGGAAGTGATAAAGGCAATTTTGTTCTTGAGCCTCTCTAGCCAAATAAGCTTACCTTGTTCTAATCCTTTGATAACCCCTTTTGAGCCTATACTTTCCTCATTTCTCTGTTTTGAAGCTCATACACTAGCCCTAAGTGAAAAACCATGATTACCTTAACCTTAGGGAATTTTGGGAGCTTTGGAAGTGTCTTGGGAACAAGTGTGGTCTCCCTGGGGATTCTGATAAATTGGCTAGTTGGTTCCTCTTCTTGTTTTGTTTTTAGAAATATGATTTATATCTTGTCTCTTATAGTTGTGTGCTAAAGAGAGAAAAGAAAAGAGATAGGATGAAAAAAAAGGTGCAAAAAAATGAGAAAAATAAAAAAAAAATTGTGAATAATGGAGTCAAGAAGAGGATTGAATTAGAGGTTGTGGGTGTGTTTGAATGTGTTTACACTTGTTCCCCATTGCTCCTCTGTTCCTTATGGTTTGTAGCTTCTTATCCAGATATATTCCCCCTTGTCCTTGGCCCCATTACATCCATAAAAGACCTTTTGATTTGAACATGCATATGTTTTGAGTGATGATATTAGAGGTTTGCCAAGTCTCTTGTTGTTTGCTTTCTTGAGTGCATTGAGTTGATATTCTTTACCTTAGACACTTGAGAGAAACACTAATAGTGCATCTGTGAGGTTTTGTTACTTTTGATTCACCTCTTGAACTGATTGATCATTTTGCCATGTCTTGAATTGCTTGGATAAATTCATGAGTATCTGCTTTCTCTGATTGATTCTGTTTTGGATATTGTCTACTTCTTTTCTTGGTCCAGATTCCTGGAGAACTGTGTAATTCTGTTTCTATCCTTGTTGAGTCTTTGTTGTCTGTCTGTCGAGTCTGTGTCAGCTCCCTGATGTTTGAGTAGTTCCCTGGTTTGCGTCTTGGTTTTGCCCAGGAGTGCAAAAGACTAAGTGTGGTCTATTTTGATGAGTCAATATTTTCTCAATTTCACTTAGCTTATTGTGCTAGATTTAATCAGGGAATTGTGCTTAAAAGTCCGGTATTTTTCCGTTTTTGCTAATTGTGCTTAATTTGACCAAAAATTCTTATTTTAATTAATTTGAATTATTTGAGCTAATTATTTGCATTGTTAATTGTAGGGAAATTGTTGGATAATATTTTGGGACTTAAAAGAGAAATGCCACATCAAATATACTTTAAACTAAAATGAAAGGAGGTGTGGATTTCATTTTTGGGGTGCACATAGAGATGAGACGTGAAAGAAGTGCTAAATTAGTTGGCCTGGTCGAGCAGATTTCTTGCACATGGGTTACATACACATCCAACACGGTCCAGCAAGGCACTAGGGAAAAGCTGCCACGGCCTAAAGCGAAAGCACCCAGCTGCTTTCACACGGAGGTGCTTCACTAAAGCAAGGTGTCCAAAGAAGACAGCAACACGGCCCAAAGCAGTCCAGCACGTTCAGAAAGCAATCCACGTCCAGCTTGGAGAGAATGGAGGGAAGCGGTCCAGCTTGGCACCACGGAGAAGGTAGTCCAACACCTTCATTGACGCATCCGGCAGCTTGGTTGTAGTCCAGCAAATGGTAGCAGCAGGGGTGCAGAAGAAAAGAGCAGTATCCACCCACGTTGGTTTTTCTCTCGGGTTTTCTAGTCCAGCAGAGGTGGCATTTCCAGCACAACAGCTTGGCACAGAGGCCCACGGACAACTTAATATCCAGCAACATCCAGCTTCACCACGGCCCAGCAGACTGCTTACACTTGAAGGGCTCCAGCGGACTTTCTCACGGGTGAGGGTTGGGGGCACTAGCTGAAGCCGCCACTTGCCACTCACTTCGACGAGGCTCTCGGTTTTGATTTTATTGGCTTTTGCTTGAACATTTTGGGATGATGGAAAAGAAGGAAGCAGAGGGGAGGCCAGCTACGCCAGCAAGAATGAAATGATGATTCTCGGTTTTTGCTTTGCTTGTGCACTGTTACAAATTTATTCACACTCATGCTAGCTTTGTTTATTTTTTTTTACACTGTTGTCACGGAGAATGGGGAAATGAAAAGAAAACACATTTTCTGTTCCTTTGAATTTTGTTAAAGGCTGGAATGTTTTATTTTTGGAGTTTATCATTGAATGAAGCTTTGACTTAGCACTTTGCATTGAAGTTTTATTTATTCCAGCTATCATTGTTGTTCCATTTTGAACACTTGGTCACAGAGGTGGAGGAATCGGTGATGCTGGTTGGAAGAATGTGCACACGTTGGACGCCTTTGGGAGAGGTGTTGCACGTTGTCGCATTCAGCTGCTACTGCCTCATCAAACATTCTTTTAGAAGAGCACACGGTGATAGGAAGTAGTCCAACAACTCACGGGATTGATTTTGCTGGAAGAGGTGTTTCATTATGGGAGTAGGTGTCACGTCCAGCAAAGGGAGAAGTCACATCAATTCTAGCACATTTGGAACATCAGCACGTGAATGAGCAAATTCTCATTACATTTTTTTCATTTGGTTTTGTCCATACGGTTGCTGGAAGTGCTAGGAAGTAGCCTTGCTTTTATTTAATTCTTTCTTTCTTTAGAAAATAGTTGTAGTGTCACGGCCAAAGAGGAAGGGAAGCATTTCACTTATTTTAATTTTATTTGAATGGAACACATGGAAGTGTCACGGTCAAGAGGACTTTTAGAAGCATTTGCAATTTCAATTTCTTTTGATAGATGAATGGGTCACGGTAGAAAAGTTTTATTTTCTTTTATTTCTTTTGCATTAAAATATTTTATATTATATGCTGAAATGGTTTTCTTCTTTTTAGTGGTGAATGGGTAGGATAGATGACAATATTGTGCATTTAATGTTTTAGCTCAAGTGTTGTATTTTTACATCTTAAATTGTGTTTGGATATTTATCTGTTGAAGTTCCATTTTAATGCTTTCAATTATATTCGGTTGTGTTAAATTTTCATTTCTTTTAGTTCAATTGCATTCACAAACCTTTCACAACCCCCCCAACTTCATGTTTGACCTAAGACTCGAACCACATTTGGTCCTTGAGAGACGACCTAGGAGTCACTTCCTAGTACTATACTGCATTCTTTTATGCAATCAATTTTTGTGTGAGGTGCGACCCTCTTATCAAAATGACATGATGTGGAGCTCCTCCAAATGTCTGTGTGGGCATTCTCCTGCAAAACCATGAAACTTAGGCAGCAAATGTATCAGTCCAGAGGTGAGATCGCAATGAAGATCATCCTCCTTAAGTGAAACCGGCTCACAAAGAGCACCTCCGTGTTAAAGCAGCTGGGTGCTTTCGCTTTAGGCCGTGGCAGCTTTTCCCTAGTGCCTTGCTGGACCGTGTTGGATGTGTATGTAACCCATGTGCAAGAAATCTGCTCGACCAGGCCAACTAATTTAGCACTTCTTTCACATCTCATCTCTATGTGCACCCCAAAAATGAAATCCACACCTCCTCTCATTTTAGTTTAAAGTATATTTGATGTGGCATTTCTCTTTTAAGTCCCAAAATATTATCCAACAATTTCCCTACAATTAACAATGCAAATAATTAGCTCAAATAATTCAAATTAATTAAAATAAGAATTTTTGGTCAAATTAAGCACAATTAGCAAAAACGGAAAAATACCGGAATTTTAAGCACAATTCCCTGATTAAATCTAGCACAATAAGCTAAGTGAAATTCAGAAAATATTGACTCATCAAAATAGACCACACTTAGTCTTTTGCACTCCTGGGCAAAACCAAGACGCAAACCAGGGAACTACTCAAACATCAGGGAGCTGACACAGACTCGACAGACAGACAACAAAGACTCAACAAGGATAGAAACAGAATTACACAGTTCTCCAGGAATCTAGACCAAGAAAAGAAGTAGACAATATCCAACACAGAATCAATCAGAGAAAGCAGATACTCATGAAATTATCCAAGCAATTCAAGACATGGCAAAATGATCAATCAGTTCAAGAGGTGAATCAAAAGTAACAAAACCTCACAGATGCACTATTAGTGTTTCTCTCAAGTGTCTAAGGTAAAGAATATCAACTCAATGCACTCAAGAAAGCAAACAACAAGAGACTTGGCAAACCTCTAATATCATCACTCAAAACATATGCATGTTCAAATCAAAAGGTCTTTTATGGATGTAATGGGGCCAAGGACAAGGGGGAATATATCTGGATAAGAAGCTACAAACCATAAGGAACAGAGGAGCAATGGGGAACAAGTGTAAACACATTCAAACACACCCACAACCTCTAATTCAATCCTCTTCTTGACTCCATTATTCACAATTTTTTTTTTATTTTTCTCATTTTTTTGCACTTTTTTTTTTCATCCTATCTCTTTTCTTTTCTCTCTTTAGCACACAACTATAAGAGACAAGATATAAATCATATTTCTAAAAACAAAACAAGAAGAGGAACCAACTAGCCAATTTATCAGAATCCCCAGGGAGACCACACTTGTTCCCAAGACACTTCCAAAGCTCCCAAAATTCCCTAAGGTTAAGGTAATCATGGTTTTTCACTTAGGGCTAGTGTATGAGCTTCAAAACAGAGAAATGAGGAAAGTATAGGCTCAAAAGGGGTTATCAAAGGATTAGAACAAGGTAAGCTTATTTGGCTAGAGAGGCTCAAGAATAAAACTGCCTTTATCACTTCCAAACATGCATATCAATCAAGTATTATCAACAAGAGTCAAGCCAAGGCAAATGGCCATGCAGAACATTGAGTTCATGCAAGAGACCAGAGCATCCATTCAGAGTTTGAATGATCAAATAGGGCAGATGGCCACTCAACTCACTAAGGAACAGTCTCAAGATTCAGAGTTACCGTTTCAGACTGTTCAGATTCCAGATGATGTTAGTGTCATCCGCATAGGAGATGGGGAGCAGAGTCATGAGCTTACTGTCGCGCCACCTACTTTCCCATCGCCCTATGGCCCTACTCTTGCACATGAGGAGATTGATGAAGATTTTGAGTTCCAAACAGGTATAAGCAGTAATTCTGAACCAGGTAGACCACCTTCATTTTCCCACACTCTACCAATCTTCAAGGAAGTGGAGGTAAACATACCTAATTTTGACTATGTTGTTGATGATTATGCTGTTGATAGGTATGTTGATAATAATATTATTGATGAGCATGTTTTTAATTCCCCCTCTCTGCATGATGAGAACCAATTTTTGATATCAAATTCGTATGTTTATTCTCCATGCACTGAACTTGAATCTGAGTTTGTGGTTGATATTGTTTCTAAATTTGTAAGTGATTCATGTTCTGAGAGTATATTTGAAGTTCAGATTAATAAATTAGGATTGGGTGTTGTACCTCTACATGTCATTTCTTTGGAGCCACATTGCACTAACCACGTTGCAGGAGGTACACATGAATTTGACCAACATGCACCCACAGTGGAAGGAAAAGGTGCTTACATACACACTAGTTTCAACATCAATAGGCACCAGCTGAACCCGCTCATCAACAATCACTTCTTAGATCCAGCTGTGGATGATATCTCGCTGCTAGATCAAATCTGGAGGATGAAGCAATTTTTCCTCAAAACTCCCTAGCTGGATCCAATGGTGGAAGACATCTCCCTGAAAGTCCAAAATTGGCAACTGCCACCATGATCAGGGGAGTTTTCCTTTTCTCTTCTCCCCCTTTCCCTACTTTTATTACACTTGTCCATGATCTGTTCACTGTTTTGATTTTCGATCTTATGCTTATGACACATTGAGGACACTGTGTAGTTTAAGTGTGGTCTATTGGGGGAGATTCTGATTTTTCTTCGTTAGTTTTTGTTTTCCGTGTTAAATTTTTTTTCTTTTCTAGGTAAGTTTTGGTTTTGTTTTGTGTACAGTTTTACATGTTTCTCTTGATTTCTGGACTTTGTTTAGGTTGTAGATGTGTCTTTCACTTCATTGATACTCTGATTTGTTTGAAATCCTTGCTTTTCTCTGCTTGGGAAGATGATTATGATGTTTGAGAGGTTGAATTGATTGTGACAATTACCCTGTGTGAGATTTGAGCCACTTTATGTTCTTTCTTGTGTGTGATACGTCTCTTGATTGCTTGCGCATATGCCTTGGCTTGACTCTTGTTGATAATTCTTGATTGATATGCATGTTTGGAAGTGATAAAGGCAGTTTTGTTTTTTGAGCCTCTCTAGCCAAATAAGCTTACCTTGCTCTGATTCTTTGAAAACCCTTTTTGAGCCTATACTTTCCTCATTTCTTTGTTTTGAAGCTCATACACTGGCCCTAAGTGAAACACCATGATTACCTTAACCTTAGGGAATTTTGGAGCTTTGGAAGTGTTTTGGGAACAAGTGTGTCTCCTTGGGGATTCTGATGAGTTGGCTAGTTGGTTCCTCTTCTTGTTTTGTTTTGGTAAATATATGTGTATCTTGTCTTTTACAATTTTGTTTTGAAAAGAGGGAAAAGAAAAGTGACAGGATGAAAAAAAAAGTAGAGAAAAATGAAAAAAAAAATAAAATTTGTGAATAATGGAGTCAAGAAGAGGATTGAATTAGAGGTTTTGGGTGTGAGTTGACTGTGTTTACACTTGTTCCCCATTGCTCCTCTATTTCTTTTGGTTTGTAACTTCTCATCCATATTTATCCTCCCTTGTCCTTGGCCCCATTACACCCATAAAAGACCTTTTGATTTGAACATGCACGTGTTTGAGTGTTGATATTAGAGGCTTGCCAAGTCTGTTGTCGCTTGCTTTCTTGAGTGCATTGAGTGACATTGATTTACCCTAAACACTTGAGAGAAACACTGATAGTGCATCTGTGAGGTTTTGTTACTTTTGATTCACCTCTTGAGCTGATTGATCATTTTGCCATGTCTTGAATTGCTTGGATGATTTCATGAGTATCTGCTTTCTCTGATTCATTCTGTGTTGGAATTGTCTACTTCTTTTCTCTGTCCAGATTTCTTGAGGACTGTGTAAATTCTGTTTGTTTCCTTGCGAGTCTTTGTTTTCTGTGTGCTAAGTTTGTGTCACTTCCTGATGTCCTTTGAACTATTCCTTGAGCTGCGTCTTGATTTTGCCCAGGAGTGCAAAAGACTAAGTGTGGTCTATTTTGACGAGTCAATATTTTATTCACTTCACTTAGTTTATTGTACCGAATTTAATCGGAGAATTGTGCTTAATTGTCCGGTATTTTCCCATTTTTGATAATTGTGCTTAATTTGACCAAAAATTCTTATTTTAATTAATTTGAATTATTTGAGCTAATTATTTGCATTATTAATTGTAGGGAAATTGTTGGATAATATTTGGGACATTTGGAGGTGAAAAGAAATACCACATCAATTATGTTTTAAAATAAATGAGAGAGGGGGTGTGGATTTCATCTTATTTAGGGGTGCACATGGAGATGGGCCGAAATTAAGAGCACATGCTGGAATCAATTTTGGAGCTGCATGGAGTGAGTAGAGTCACGGGCTGAATCCAGAAGCAACATCCAGCCGCGGAGAATGGGAAGCAGTTTGGGGGTGCATCCAGCACAGATCCAGTGGCTTTCATTTTTCCAGAGTGGTGTGTGCATGGAGAGAAAAGGCTCAGCAGCAGCACACGACCCATGAGCAAAGAGGAAGCAGCTAGCATTAAAGTGGTGTGACGATGAGAAAAAAAGGTTCACGGTCCTGCTGCCAGCATCTTTGGAGGGGTGCACACAGAGAACAACACGTGCAACAGCCACCGAGAGCAATCCACGCGTCCACTAAGTCCAGCAGGAGAAGCAGCAACACGTGTGCAGCAGGTTCAGCATCCAAGGAGCGTCCACGTCCAGCATCCAAGGAGCGTCCACGTCCAACTGAAGCAAGGAAGCACACGACCCACACAGTTTTCGGTCCAGCACATTCCGCACCTTCACACGTCCAGCAGGGCAGCTTTCTTAGGTGGCAAAAGAAGAAGCGGTCAAGGGTTTTTGAAGAAGAAGCACACAACAACAAGGCTTGAAAAACAAGTCCACGCACACGGGAGTCCAGTAGCATCCGGAAGCAGCTAGAGGGGTGCGGGGAGAGAATGGGAGGTGCACGAAGGGCTTCACCACGCTCCAGCATGACCACGGCCCAACATGTTTCTTCAATTCCCAGCAGCTTGGGGTGTGCACGGGGAGAACAGAAGAGTCCACACAAGGGTCCAGCGGCTACAGTAAAAAGAGGGGGAGAAGAGGTCTGGGAGGTGTGCACACTTGGAGGGCTCCAGCCGCCACCTCCAGGGACTTTCTTTGAAGAAGTTTTTATTGAATGGGACAGTGAGAAGCATGGGAACGTTCAGCTGAATGTGCAGCGGTGCACACGTGGAGTTGGAAAGGAGGTGTCACGGTTTGGCTAGGAGAAACACGTTTCATTCTAGTTAGAAGCACAGTGATTTAAATTGTGATTTTCACTTAGAAGAAACCAACAAAGGCTTTATTTGCATTTTATTATGTGGCTTGCTTTAAAAATTTCGGTGCTGACTTCATTTAGGATTTGCTTTGCTTAAGCAGTGGTTTTGTTTGGTTTTAAATAGATGTGTTTGTTGATTTATTATGTTTTAATGCTAGCACCGAGAATCTTTTATACCATATACATTTAAATGCATTTAGTTTGGAAGCAGCGTATTCATTTTTTTTTAGCTCACTGTTCACGAAATTTTCTTTTTAGATTATTGTTTTCGATGATGGAAGTGGGTGGCAAGCTACTGCAATCAACGTTCCATTTTCATAGCTTAACCGTAGCTTCTTCTATTCTAGTTGAATAGTATGTTTTTTTTTATTTATTTTAATTTTTTTATTTTATCAATTGCTTTTTGAGTGGGTCATACAAGTTTCTTTAATTTAGTTGTGATGTTAGCTTAATAGACCAATGATTTAATTTTGTATTTGATATCATTTTTTTTTTATTTACATTTTATGTTTGCATTCGTGTTTTATTCAAGTTCATCCGCAATCGCAAAAACACTTTCAAACCCCCCCACTACGTGTTTGACCTGAGACTCGAACCATAAATTGGTCCTTGAGAGACGACCTAGGAGTCACTGCCTAGTCTATACTGCATTCTTTTATGCACAACTTTTGTGGGAGGTGCGACCCTCTCATCAAGATGACAATTTGTTTGAAAGAGAAGTTAAAAATTGAAAAATGATCAATTATTGGAAAAGAAGTAAAGATTTGGAACATTTTCTCCTTTTCTTTCTTCTCTCTTTCTTGCCTTTCTCTCTTTTCTTCTTCTTTTCTCTCTTCTTCTATTCTTTTATCTTCTTCTCTTTCTTTCTTTTCTTCTTCTCTTCTTCTCTCTTCTTCTCTTGTTAATTCCTCTCTTCTTCTCTCTTCTCTTTTCTCTACTTCTTTCCTTTCTTCCTTTTCTTTTCTCTCAATCTCTCTTTCTCTTTTCTTATCCTTGATCTCTTTAAGTCTTGCCCCAAATTCTAATTCTCTATGAAGAAACCCATGATCATTTAAACTCTCAAGAAATAATTTTCCATCATTAATGCAATCCCTAATTAGTTCCAGGTTTCTTTTAATACTTGAAGGCACAAACTTTCTTCTCATGCAAGCTTTTAAATCATGCCAATCACGTATAGAGGACTTTCTACCTTTCCTAACATGATATTGTCTTTCATTCCACCACTCTCTTGCATGCACTTCTAACTTAGAGAGATATATACTAAGAACATAATATTCACTCTCTTCATAAAACCAAGGATTTATTTTATCAATTTCTTTTTCCCAAGCTAGGTATGTTAATGCACCTATGTCTTTACCAAAGGATGGAAGATTCCTAGCTTGTTTAAACATTTCATCAATATTATCTAACCTAGAAGACCTATATGAACCATAAGAAGACATCTTTGTTTTTAAAAGTTTTCTTAATTTAAAGGGTTCAAAACTTTCACTTAGACAAGTCCCAGGTAAGAGAGGTGAGCTATAGAGCTGCTTAAGTACCAAGTCTTGCCTTGCCAGAAGTGTCTTAGGCTACTAACTAATTACCCCTTAAACTAAAATCACCTTTAGAAACAAAGTACACAACTCAAACAATTAAACACTAAAATACTAGACTCTTCGGACTCTAATGTGAAAAGGCTTAGAGTTTAATCCCTTTTAGCCTAATCACCCCTAAACGTGAACACAAAATCAAACAAACAAAATACTTAAGAAACCAGCAGACTCTAATGACCCCTACGAGATACACAAATCAAGTCAATATTAAATTCTACTCCTATGGTGAAGCTTGTAGCTTTGGCTAACAAGACACATTCACCTATCTAGCTATGCTAAAAAAAAAATCAAAGCAATCAAGAAAAGTTGCCAAGAGTTTGAAAGAGCACCAAGGACTCTTCCAAAGAACTTGGACTTTATAAAAGGCCTTTTTACAAAACAAGCTAAAGCTAACAGTAGGCTAACACAAGCCTATTACAAATAATTTGAACAAATCAAATACAAAAACTATGCTACGGTCCTGGTCCACTTCTTGTGCTCAACGAATACACTCTTGTTGTTAACCAGCCTTGGATCTCCTAGCTTTTGTCTACTCTTCCCTTTCACTCGGTCTGGTGCAACTGAGACATTGAATAATTCCTATTTGCTCTCAAACTGTTCCAAGTATTCTGCACAGTTAATTTTCAACCAAAATCAACAGGATATTCATTCAATATTATCATTTACATCACTTATAAGCTAAAACAGAATAGCAATTCACAACAAAGGGTAAGTTAGACAACTTCCCTATTTGAATGGTTGTTTCTAGCCTGTTTCAAGCTCCACAGTGAGGTGTTCCTGCTACTGTTTCTTCAGTAATATTATGCTCAACTAATGATTCATTCACATCAGCTCTGCACACATAAATCTCAACAAAATCCAGCAACAGAATCCAGCAAGTGCAAATGGACAGTGAATTAAATTCAGATTGGATGTAATTCAATGCAGAAACTAACCACCTAATTAATTCAAACGCCAAGTCAGAACTGGAATTTAGGTGCTTTAATCACTTCTTAAAACTGGAGGATGCATTGGCAATTAAAAACAATTTGATGCACAACTGATTATGACAAGAGCAGCCTTTTCAGAAAAATTAGTGAATTACACTGGGCAGAAACAATTGACTAAACTAGTCAAGAACAATGTTCTAAACTAATTCAGATATCAGTGGACCATGCTAATCAAATAAATGAACAAAGAGTAATGTGAGGCAAAATCAGAATTGGCAGTTTTAAAACAGTGTTGTTGCACTTCCAGAAATGCTCATAAAACAATCAGCACATTATTTGCAAGTCCTATGCATCCACCAAGTTCCCATAGGTCTTATCAAATCAGAATCAGCATTCAACATGCCCAATTAAACCATGAAATCAACAATTCATTTTCAAAACAGTGATTACATCAATGAATTCAGCAAGCAATGTTTTCACTAAAATGAATGCAATGACAGTTTAAAGATTCACAAGCACAAATAGCATTTCCAGGAAATCAATAATCAATTAGAACAACAGTGATTACAGTTGCAGTTGCAACAAATCACAGCTGCTCCAATCTAATTACTCCAATTTCTTTTCCTGCACAATGAACACAATCAACAAATGGTTAAATGAAACTGAACTCTCTTGCAAATGCCAAGGAATTTAGGCTAAATTAGCCTTACTAAGCTCACTGCACTGAGGTTTCTCTTTAAAAATTTAAAGCACATGAATGAAAAGGTTTGGAAGGGAGATTCTCCCTTGGCAGTTCAAGGCTTGAGAGTCTTTCAGACCACCACTGATAACAGTTGAAAAACTGTTATTTTCATGATTAAAATTGACACTAAAAGCAACCTTTACACTTAGAAACTAGCTTGAAATCATGCTTTTCTTCATATTTTCAGAAATAAGAGAGCTGGGCAGGTTTATGCTTGATTTCAGTGTTTTTGTGCAGGTTTTAATGTGAATTTGGTGAAAGAAGTGAAGAAGGTGAGAGATGGAATTAGAAAAGACATCAAAAAGTGCAAAAGGAGAAGTCGAAGTCACCGCTCAGCGGCAGTTTACCGCTGAGCGGCACTCAGGAGCTTACGGGAGGTCCGCTGAGGGGCAAAATGGCCGCTGAGGGGAAGAAACGACTCACGCACTTACCGCTGAGCGGTACTTTACCGCTGAGCGGCACTTTTATGGGCTTGGACCTAATTTTCTGTAATTTACGAATAATATATAAGCTTTAGGGTTTCCTAGGGTTAGGTATCTTTGGCTGGAACGAAGCAAACACTCTCTCTTCCACCCCTTTGAAGGAGGATCTTGGATGCTGAGGCTTCCTCTTCACCTTTTTAGGGTTTTATCTTTCATTCTTTCATTGTTATTCATCTAGGTTCACCATGAATATGGTGAACTAAACTCTGTATGTTTGTTGGGGAATCAATGTAAACGTTTGAAGCTCTCATATATGGAATTTGTTTTTACATCTTTTATTTAAGATCTATGCTTTCTTTCATCATTAGTTAGGGTTTTTCCTCTTTGCTTAATGCTTGCATTGTTTAACTCATTCGATGCATGATTATTGGTTTTGTCGATACGGGCACGTACGGGGAAGTCTAGATCCGGGGAATTTCTCCCAATATTATATTGGTTGTCGTTAAGCTCCTGCACTTATGAACTAATTATTAGGAATGCTAGGAATTGTATGAACTCGTGATTAGGGAGAAGCCTTCTTGAAAGGTACTTTAGAGAGTGGCATTAACAATGATGATTTGAATGTTGAATTCCTAAAATATATGAGAGTGCATAAGATGAAATTGACCCCCAACAACATATTCATACATATATTTCATTGAAAGTGTTTATCTTTTGCTTTTTGCCATTGATCAAAACATTCATGCATACATATTTAATTTTCGTCTTTTGCATATAAAAATCCAAATATTTCGTCTTTAAGTCTTAGCTAATCAATAAACCACACAACTAAACTAGGTCGTGAGTCCTTTGGGAAGAACGATACTTGGTCTTACCAAGTTTATTACTTGAACGATTCAGTCATACTTGCCGATTGAAAAACAAGTTTGTGACATCATATTTTGGTGTTCATAAATTTGTGACATCATATTTTCCTGCACAATGAACACAATCAACAAATGGTTAAATGAAACTGAACTCTCTTGCAAATGCCAAGGAATTTAGGCTAAATTAGCCTTACTAAGCTCACTGCACTGAGGTTTCTCTTTAAAAATTTAAAGCACATGAATGAAAAGGTTTGGAAGGGAGATTCTCCCTTGGCAGTTCAAGGCTTGAGAGTCTTTCAGACCACCACCACCTAAGATGCTACCAAGCACACAAACCTTCCTTCAATTTCCAGAAACCAAAGTATAAGAGCTTCTCAAACAAGAATGGCTAGGCTAGGGTCAGAAATCAGAAACCATAATAGAACAGCACAGCCACAAGACAATGGCAACACAGCAGATCTATTGCTTAAGACAACTCTAGATCAGATGAATAAAGCAATTAAAGCTCAAATTAAGAACAGCAGATCAAAGTTTACACGTGAAAGACAAAACCAAGACAGCCAACAATTGACAAACAAGAAACAAGGCTAGTTAATAAAGGTACGCACAACAAATAGAGCCTAAGGAATAGAACTAGAAACAGATTAAAAACACAAGAAAATCACAGCAAGTTGAATCATACATGACCAAACAGATTTGCAACTGAAATAGAATAATGCATTGCCAATTGCTCTAAAATGTTCACTCCAATCCAATTATATGATGAACCAGAAAAAGGAGAGAACATTAAGAGTAAAACTGTGTTGTGAATTGCACTTGCCACTTGACTCTTTATGTGGTTCAATCAATACTTCTTTTCTAATTGCTTTTTCTTTTTCAAATCACAAGAACTCATGCTTTTATACTTTCACTTTCTTTTGCTACAATTCACAACATATAATTTGACTCTATTTCAATTCAACTTCACAAGATATGAGTCATGATAGAAACAAATGATTCAACTCAAAAAAATAAAAATATCCAAAGGAAAACAAGAGGCTAATCACTCTCAGCCACAATTATATTTTCAAATACCACTGGTTTAGGCTTCCTTGAGTGACCAAAAATTTATTCTCAATTGCAGAATTGATAACAAAGTGAAAACAGTGAATGCACATTATGGATCACAAACTCAGAAGTTCAAACTAAGTTCAATCACTGTTGTAAACAGTTTTAATGCAATTCTGCAGATTCATATACCTTAATAGATGCCAATGAAACGAAGACAATACTAGAAAAATATTTGAATCAGAACTTGGCAAAGAATTTAAAACCAAGTATGAATGACTCACAGACTCTTCAAAGAAAAACCAGTTCGGTGTAGCTGGCCAAACCACAAATCTGTTGATTAATCAATGTGCAACCGAGCTAGGCTGAGCCTTTCATTGCTCACTTGGTATGCACTTGTTAATGATTAGGCAGAAACCAAGCAAAGCTATCATTAAACAGATTCAAAAACATGAGATTCATTATCTCTACCACTGAAATCTGCCACCAAGCTCATTTATCTAAATGTCATAGCTTATATATGGTGAACAGAACTTACTCAGTGCAGGCAACTCAAATGAATCACAAAACACAAACATCAGCTAGTTAAACTCGAATTTAATTGACAATTAAAACAATGCACAAGACTAGAACATGACAGAAATGTGATTTAGAAAATAAAAACTCAAATAAAGTGAAATCACCGAATAAAATGAAAATAAAACTCAAAGTAATGACTCAAGGCACAGAACAAATCAGAACACTCAAGACAATGAAGGAAAATGATGAACACCTCAGAAATGAAAAGAAACAACACAAAATACTCAGAATCAAAATCAAACCGAGACATAACTAGAAACAAAAACAGAAACGCGAATCAAACGCAAGAACTGAAGAATCGAAACAACTCAATAATGGAAGAAAACTCAGAACAGAGACGAACCGAGATACTTACCTTCGAAGCGTGTTCGACCTTGCTCTGAATACCACTTGATGGACGAACGCCCGAGGAGAGGTCGATTGAAGTTGCACGAGCACGAATCTGACCTCCTCGAAGCTTCTCCGACGAAGAAGGATGCAGCGGAATGTTGAGGAACTCGAAATCGAAGAATGACTCGCAGGAAATCTAAGGAAACTGATAGTGCACACAACGAAACTCTAGGCCTAGGTTTAAACGGTGGAAAAATGGATTTTAAACGGTGACAAAGGTGTTTAATCGGTGGAACATGATAAACAAGGTGAGGAGAGGTTTTTAATCGATCCAGAAGCTAGATCAAACGGTGAAAATGAAGAAATGGTGAAAAGGATGTGAATCTGTGAAGAGAATAAGGTTTATAGATGATGATGATGAGGTGAATCTGTGAAGAGAGAAATGGAGTAAAGGCTTACGGTAATGATGATGCGTTTCAGAGGAAGAAACCCTAGCAGATGTGCGAGTGAAAAAATGAAAAATGATGCGTTGAAGATGATCTGACAGAAAACGCGTGGCTGAAGGAACTTTGACGCGTGCCTGAAGCAGATTGGAGGAGAAGTGATTATGCATGGATGATGAGAGAGAAGCACCGTGAAGATGGAATATGGAAGGGAAAGAGTGTGCTTGGAAGGTGGCTAGAGGGAGTCTCTCTGTACTCTCTAGCCTGACTTTCAAGAGAGAATAATTTCTGATTTCAGAAAATTCAGTTCTCATTAATCTCAAAAGTGTCCATACAAGAGAGGAGCTGGGTATTTATAGTAACCCATGCTCCTTAAGAGCTAAGCTATGAAAGGTAAAAATACAAAAGGAGGACTACGTCAAGCAGGATTCCATCATCTCCACTCTGTCGACTTCGTCAATTTCGTCCACTTCGTCAACGTCGTTCCTTTCACTCACTTTCTCCACTTCCTCCACTTCCTCCACTTCCTCTAGTTTGTCCGCTTCGTCCACTTCCTCCACTTCCTCTACATCCTCCACTTCCTCCACTTCCTCCACTTCGTCAACTTCGTCCACTTCGTCAACTTCGTCCACTTCGTCCACTTCGTTCACTTGCTCCACTTCTTCCACTTCCTCCACTTAGTCAACTTTGTCCACTACGTCCACTTCGTTCACTTCCTCCATTTCCTTCACTTCCTCCACTTCGTCTATTTCGTCCACCTCGTCCACTTCCTCCCCTTCCTCCACTTTGTCAGCTTCGTCGACTTCCTCCACTTCCTCCACTTCCTCCACTTTCCCCACTTCGTCAACTTCGTCCACTTCATTCGCTTCGTCAACTTCGTCCACTTGCTCCACTTCGTTTACTTTCTCCACTTCATCCACTTCGTCAACTTCGTCCACTTCCTCCACTTCCTCCACTTCGTCAACTCGTCCACTTCGTCAATGTTGAGAGGGTCGCACCTCACACAAACATTGATTGCATAAAAGAATGCAGTATAGTAGTAGGAAGTGACTCCTAGGTCGTCTCTCAAGGACCAATTGTGGTTCAGTCTCAGGTCAACACGTAGTGGGGGGGGGGGGGTTGTAGTGTTTTTGGTTGCGGAGAATATTAAAATGAACTGGAATTTGAATAACACCAAATTAAATATGGTGAAGTAAAATGTAGTACAGTAGAACGAAAATACAGCAACGTGAAACAATTAAAATAAATCTAGAACAGTAAAAGCAGAAATACAGAAAAACAGAAAATACAGAGAACGGAAATACAGTAAACAATAAAACAAAAAACAGTGAATTTCAAATATGAAATCAGAATCAACATTACAGAAGCAAAATACAGAGAACTAAATTACAGTGAATGATTTAATATAAATTACTCAACAACATAATAAAAACAACAGTAGAAATTAAATTGTAGAGAAACAACAACAAAAAATAATTTGCAGCAGAATCTAAATCACTTCAGTGAATAGAGCAATAAAATAGCATTGTAATTTCAGCAACAAAAAATTAACTCAGATTGTGCATTGAATTTAAATTCATTACAACAGAGAAACTAAAATTGGAATGCTAGGAATTGTATGAACTCGTAATTAAGGATAGGCCTTCGTGCAAGGTGATTTAGAGAGTGGCATTAGCAATTGATGAAAAGAATGATGAATTCCTAAAGTATATGAGAGTGAACAAGATGAAATTGATAACCGCAACAACATACTCATCCATTTAATTAATTAAAGTGTTTGTTTTCCTCTTTTCCATTGATCAAATTCATGCATACATGTTTAATTACTGTCTTTTGCATTTAAACCTACAATCAATTGCTTACAAGTCTTAAATAATCAACAAATCATATAGCTAACAAGGTCGTGAGTCCTTTGGGAGAACGATACTTGGTCTTACCGAGTTTTATTACTTGATACGATTCGGTCACACTTGCCGATTGTTAAACAAGTTTGTGGCGCCGTTTTTCGGTGTTCATAAATTTGTCATCAAGTTTCTAGCGCCGTTGCCGGGGACTCGTGGTTTAACTAGTTTATTTGTGTGATTATTGATTATCTTTGACTTGAATTTTGAAATTTGAATTTCTGTTTTTATTTTCTGTTTTTATTTTTCGATTTTTATTTTATTTTATTTTATTTTTTTTAGGTTATTATTTATTTTATTTTTTTGTTTTTATTTTTTCTGTTTTCTACTTTTATTTTCTATTTTTATTTTATCTTCTTATCTCTTATTTTATATCTTCTCTATCTTTTTGTGCTAACAATTGTGTTTAGGATTTTGTGCCTAATGCCTACACGAAGCAATTCGGTCAAGAATTTAACTATATGGGCACTCAATTCTTCAAGGGTCAACAAAGTGATGAGTCAATATTTTCTCAATTTCACTTAGCTTATTGTACCGAATTTAATTAGGGAATTGTGCTTAAATGTCCAGTATTTTCCCATTTTTCCTAATTGTGCTTAATTTGATCGGAAATTCTTATTTTAACTAATTGGAATTATCTGAACTAATTATTTGCATTATTAATTGCAGGGGAAAATTGTTGGATAATATTTGGGACATTTGGGACATTTGGAGGTCAAAATAAATGCCACATCAAATATACTTTAAACTAAGCAAAGACGTGGTGTGAAATTCAATTATGGGAGTGTACATGGAGATGAGCTTGGTTGGAGAAACATTGAAGTGGTGTGACGGTGGGAAACAGAGGGCTGCACGTCCACAAAAGCAGAAGGAGGTGCACGAAGAAGGGGTAGCAGGCCCAACAGCAGCTGCAACAAATAAAAGGAACCGAGCGCTCCTTTATTGTGACGTGACCGGGCGCTCTCTCCACGTGACCGAGCGTTCTCTCCACCCATCTCAACTCATTACAGCAAATTCAAAAAGACCCAAGTGCACCGCTTCTCCAGCAAAGAAACACACGGACGTCCACGCGGGCTTCGCGCACGTCCAGCAACTCTGAAGAAGACAGCGCACGTCAAGCACACTCATATGAAGAGAACGCACGACCTGGTTTGGCTTCACGCGGATAGCAGCGTCCAGCTGGGGCAGCAACGGACGTCCACGCGGGGTTCATACAGAGACGGCCCATGGGGAGCGTCCACCAAGCACAGAAGGCACCACGCGTCCATCTTTTGAGCAGCAGCAAGCCCAGCAGAGAGAATACGCACGTCCAGCAAGGATGAAGTGCTACGTCCGCACATGTGACGCACGCGGGTAGCAGCTTTTGAGAGAAGTGGCCAGCAGCTTGAAGAAGAACGCACGTCCAGGAGCATTACGCACGTCCAGCAGGTGCAGCACATCACGGCCCACCACACACACACTTCACAATAGCGTCCAGCAAGTGATAGACAAATTTATGAACACCAAATTATGATGTCACAAACTTGTTTTCAATCGGCAAGTATGACCGAATCGTTCAAGTAATAAACTTGGTTAGACCAAGTATCGTTCTTCCCAAAGGACCCACGGCCTAGTTTAGTTATGTGGTTTCTTGATTAACTAAGACTTACAAAAGAAATATTTGGGGTTTAAAATGCAAGACAAAAAATAAACATGTATGCATGAATTTTGATCAATGGCAAAAATCAAAAGATAAACACTTTCAATGAATTATAGATATGAATATGTTGTTGGGGTTCAATTTCATCTTATCCACTCTCATATTTTAGGAATTCAACAGTCAAATCATCATTGTTAATGCCACTCTCTAATGTACCTTTCCAGAAGGCTTCTCCCTAATCACGAGTTCATACAATTCCTAGCATTCCTAATGATCAGTTCATAAGTGCAGGAGCTTAACGACAACCAATATAAAATTGGGAGAAATTCCCCGGATCTAGACTTCCCCGTACGTGCCCGTATCGACAAAACCAATAATCATGCATTGAATGAGTTAAACAATGCAAGCATTAAGCAAAGAGGAAAAACCCTAACTAATGATGAAAAGAAAGCATAAGTCTTAATTAAAAGATGTAAAAACAGATTCCATATATGAGAGTTTCACAAGATTACATTGATTCCCCAACAAACATACAGAGTTTAGTTCACCATATTCATGGTGAACCTAGATGAATTACAATGAAAGAATGAAAGAATAAACCCTAAAAAGGTGAAGAGGAAGCCTCAGCATCCAAGATCCTCCTTCAAAGGGGTGGAAGAGAGAGTGTTTGCTTTGTTCCAGCCAGAGATGCCTAACCCTAGGAAACCCTAAAGCTTATATATCATTCGTAAATTATAAAAAGTCAAATCCAAGCCCATTAAAGTGCCGCTCAGCGGTAAAATACCGCTCAGCGGTGAGTACGTGACTTGATTTCTCCCCTCAGCGGCCATTTTGCCCCTCAACGGACCTTACGTGACTTCCAGAGTGCCGCTCAGCGGTAAAATACCGCTCAGCGGTAAAATACCGCTCAGCGGTGAGTGCGTGACTTGTTTGCTCCCCTCAGCGGCCATTTTGCCCCTCAGCGGACCTCCCACAAGCTCCTGAGTGCCGCTCAGCGGTAAACTGCCGCTGAGCGGTGACTTCGGCTTCTCCTTTTGCACTTTTTGATGTCTTTTCTGATTCCATCTCTCTCCTTCTTCACTTCTTTCACTAAATTCACCTTAAAACCTGCACAAAAACACTGAAATCAAGCATAAACCTGTCCAGCTCTCTTATTTCTAAAAACATGAGGAAAAACATGATTTCAAGCTAGTTTCTAAGTGTAAAGGTTGCTTTTAGTGTCAATTTTAATCATGAAAATAACAGTTTTTCAACTGTTATCACAACCCCAAACTTAAAACTTTGCTTGTCCTCAAGCAAATAAGATGTAACTCCATCTTTAAACCAATTCATATGATGGTTCACTTCATTCAAAAATCTTCTTTTCAAGATAAGTAAAAACTTCACTCAAACTTATGACCAAGAGTTCAATCAAGATGTGCACATGCTTTAGTGTTCACAAAGTCATTTAAATTCCAACAAATGCTATTTTCATGAATGATCAATCAATTAAGCATGGGTGTTCATGTGTTCATGTAATATTTCCTCACTAAGTCAAGTGTTTCACTCACACTCAAGTGTATAAAAGATGATCACTCATTCACTCTACTATCACAATGTCACATGAATCAAATTTGCCTTTCATTTTACCACAATCAAAAACATTCACAAGCATGCATCATCACAAGGACTTTTCTATGGCTTATAATGTGGCTGGGCTAACAAGAAAATTGGTTTTTCTGGATCACAAAATCCTTGAGTTAAAAGAATCATACAACACAATCATCTTATTCATTCCCAACTTTCTTTTGCCTTTGCATTGAGCTTTGCTTCTTTTTCTTTTCTTTTCTTTTTCTTTGCATATTCTTACTTTTTAGCTCTTAGCTCAATGCTTTTCATGTTTTCCCAACAACCCCAAACTTGAACATTTAACAATACCACACAAGATCTTCTACTTAACTCAAGGTAAAGATTTTTCAATCAAAGGTTTCAGTGTATATTCAAGGCTAAGGGTTCAAAAGGATTGAACACAAAGTGTTCTCTTTTAGTGGGCTAACTTCTACAAATTTGGCCAATAAAAAGGTTTCCAACAAACGGCCTTGATCATATGATGCAAAACAAGCAATTGATTCAATCATAGAAAACCTGGGCAAAATCATTCATGCTTTCAAAGTAATAACATTCAACAATAACAACTCTGGAGCTCAAAATCTCACATATAAGCTCATTCACATTTGACATACACATCCTGCTTAATTTCACAATCACAATCATGATATCATGCATTTGTTCACAAAGCTTGTGAATCACCTATATAAGCATTTTAATGTGCACATCATCTCAACATCAATCAATCATAAGCATCATTCAGTATTACTTATCACACAATCACATTTAATAGCAAACCATCACAAGAAACCAGGTTTCAAATAGAGTACATCAAACCCTAATCTAAAAACAGAAACAAATAAGTTCAGAAAACTTAAACCACAAAACATAAGCACATGATAGCATTCATCAGTAAATGCTATCTCAGCTCCTCATCAATCTGAGCTGTCCTCTGTATCTTCCTCTTCCTCCTCATCTTCATCATCTTCAAATGCATCATCCTCATCAGCTTCATCTTCTTCCATATCTCTAGCTGAAGCTTCAGCTGCTTCAGCTCCTCCTCCATGCACTGGTTCCTCTGGCCATGCTACCACATTATGGAATTCATCCATAGTCCACCTGTGGGCTGGAGGTGTATCATACATCCCCACAATCATCTCAGCAGTGGCCACCTGCCCTCTGTGAATGGATTGCAACTGAGCCCCTATAAGAGACATATACATGTCCCTCATCTGGAATGGCTCTGCTTCATGTGTCTCAGCAGATGTCTGGCTCTGTGCTGGCCCTCTCTCTCTACGAGCACGGCGTGGTGGAACTGGCTGAGCTGCATCATCACCTCCACAGTACTGTCTATAGTAGGCCTCATCAATAGCTTTTCTTGGCCTCTCAAAAGGTGGAGCAGAAGTGTCCACCCCAGCTATTTTGCAAAGGTGCGTGATCAAAGAAGGATGTCCTAGTGGTGCTTTGTTATTTGAAGTATTGGCGCTGATGGACAAATTTGTAAGCACCAAAATATGATGTCACAAACTTGTTTCACAATCGGCAAGTATGACCGAATCGTTCAAGTAATAAAACTTGGTAAGACCAAGTATCGTTCTTCCCAAAGGACTCACGGCCTAGTTTAGTTATGTGGTTTCTTGATTAACTAAGACTTACAAACGAAATATTTGAGTTTAAAATGCAAGACAGAAAATAAACATGTATGCATGAATTTTGATCAATGGCAAAGACAAAAGATAAACACTTTCAATGGAATATATGAATGAATATGTTGTTGGGGGTCAATTTCATCTCATCCACTCTCATATATTTTAGGAATTCAACATTCAAATCATCATTGTTAATGCCACTCTCTAATGTACCATTCTAGATGGCTTCTCCCTAATCAAATAGTTCATACAATTCCTAGCATTCCTAATGATTAGTTCATGAGTGCAGGAGCTTAAAGGCAACCAATAGAATATTGTCAGTATAATATTGGGAGAAATTCCCCGGATCTAGACTTCCCCGTACGTGTCTGTATCGACAAAACCAATAATCATGCATTAGAATGAGTTAAACAATGCAAGCATTGAGCAAAGAGGAAAAACCCTAACTAATGATGAAAGAAAGCATATGTCTTAATTCAAAGATGTACTCAACAGATTCCATATATGAGAGCTTCAAGAGATTACATTGATTCCCCAACAAACATACAAGGTTTAGTTCACCATATTCATGGTGAACCTAGATGAATAACAATGAAAGTATGAAAGAATAAACCCAATAAAGTGGAAGAGGTAGCCTGAGCATCCAAGATCCTCCTTCAAAGGGGTGAAAGAGAGAGTGTTTGCCTCGTTTCTGCCAAAGATCTCTAACTAAAGGACGTGCAAGCCCTTATATACTAATCTAGAGTTACAAAAGATTACAAAAGCCCAAGCCCAAAAAGTGCCGCTCAGCGCCATTTACCGCTCAGCGGTGGTTACGCGTCTTCTTTCTTCCCCTCAGCGGCCATTTGCCCCTCAGCGGTTCCAACGCCACCTCTTGAGTGCCGCTCAGCGGTAGTTTGCCGCTGAGCGGTGCCTTCGACTTCTCTTTTTGCACTCTTTCTTGTCTTTTCTAATGTCCTCTCTCTCATTCTTCACTTCTTTCACCAAATTCACCTCAAAACCTGCACAAAAACACTCAAATCAAGCATAAACCTGTCCAGCTCTCTTATTTCTGAAAATATAAACAAAATGCATGATTTCAAGCTAATTTCTAAGTCTAAAGGTTGCTTTTAGTATCACTTTTAAGCATGAAAATAACAGTTTTTCAACTGTTATCACAACCCCAAACTTAGAACTTTGCTTGTCCTCAAGCAAACAAAATGTAACTCCATCTCCAATCAATTCATATGATGGTTCACTCATTCAAAATCCTCTTTTCAAGATAAGTAATAACTTCACTCAAACTTATGACCAAGAGTTAATTCAAGATGTGCACATGCTTTAGTGTTCACAAAGTCATTTAAGTTCCAACAAATGCTATTTTTCATGAATGATCAATCAATTAAGCATGGATGTTCATGTGCTTATGGAATCTTTCCTCACTAGGTAAAGTGTTTCACTCAACACACAAGTGTATAAGAGGTAAAGTGTTTCACTCATTCACTCCACTATCACAATGTCACATGAATCAACTTTGCCTTTCATTTTACCACAATCAAAAACATTCACAAGCATGCATCATCACAAGGACTTTTCAATGGCTTATAATGTGGCTGGGCTAACAAGAAAATTGGTTTTTCTGGATCACAAAATCCTTGAGTTAAGAGAATCATAACAACACAATTATTCTTATTCATTCCCAACTTTCTTTTGCCTTTTTTTTTTTTTTTTTTTTTTTTTTTGCATTTGCATTGAGCTTTGCTTCTTTTTCTTTTCTTTGCTTTTTCTTTGCATATTTTTACTTTTAGCTCTTAGCTCAATGCTTTTCCTTTTTCATGTTTCCCCAATAACCCAAAACTTGAACATTTAACAATACCACACAAGATCTTCTACTTAACTCAAGGTAAAGATTTTCAATCAAGGGTGTTCAGTGTATGTTTAAGGCTAAGGGTTCAAAGGATAGAACACAACGTGTTCTCTTTTAGTAGGCTAACTTTATGAATTTGGCCAATAAAATGGGTTTCAACAACACGGCCTTGATCATATGATGCAAAACA
Organism: Vigna umbellata; assembly: GCF_029865625.1. NCBI lineage: Eukaryota > Viridiplantae > Streptophyta > Magnoliopsida > Fabales > Fabaceae > Vigna > Vigna umbellata. The sequence goes on along the minus strand of NC_142175.1, from coordinate 16,556,357 downwards.
AGCAATTGATTCAATCATAGAAAACCTGGGCAAAATCATTCATGCTTTCAAAGTAATAGCATTCAACAATAATAACTCTGGAGCTCAAAACCTCACATATAAGCTCATTCACATTTGACATGCACATCCTGCTTAATTTCACAATCACAATCATGATATTATGCATTTGTTCACAAAGCTTGTGAATCACCTGTATAAGCATTTTAATGTGCACATCATCTCAACATCAATCAATCAATAAGCATCATCAAGCATTACTTATCACACAATCACAGTTAATAGCAAACCATCATAACAAACCAGGTGTTCAATAGAGTACATTAAACCCTAATCTAAAAACAAAAACAACTTACAAAGTACTGGGTTGCCTCCCAGTAAGCGCTTGTTTAACGTCCCGAGCCTGACCCAAACTTTCAAGGATCCACCAACAACATCATGGTGGACAATTGTTGCACCTCTCCCCCTAGATAGGGCTTGAGACGTTGACCATTTACCACCCAACTTCTCTGCGGATCATCAGATGGATTAAAGATTTCAATTGCTCCATGCGGATGCACTTCTTTTATCACAAATGGTCCTGTCCATTTTGACTTCAGCTTCCCAGGAAATATCTTCAATCTTGAATTGAACAATAATACCTGTTGTCCTGGATTGAAAACTCTATTCATCAACTTCCTGTCATGATAAAATTTCATTTTGTCTTTGTAAGCCTTGGATGTCCTTGCATGTAAGCGCATTTCTTCAAGCTCCAAAATCTGCCGTCTGCGGGTGCATTGAGTGTCATAAGGATCAAAATTCAAGAATTTCAAAGCCCATAATGCTCTATGCTCCAGTTCAACTAGCAAATGGCATGCTTTCCCATAGACTAGTTGAAATGGTGATAATCCCATAGACGTCTTCATTGCTGTCCTATAAGCCCAAAGAGCATCATCCAATTTGAGAGACCAATCCTTTCTGGATGAAGTCACAGTCTTTTCCAGGATTCTTTTTATCTCCCTGTTAGACACCTCAGCTTGGCCATTGGTTTGTGGATGATAAGGTGCAGCTACCTTATGCTTTACTCCATAGTGTTTGAGTACTTTCTCTAGCTGATAATTGCAAAAATGAGATCCTCCATCACTGATCAACACTCTTGGAGTGCCAAAACGTGAGAATATCTGTCTCTTCAGGAATTTAATTACCGTGCTAGCATCATTTTTAGGACAAGCCAATGCTTCCACCCATTTACTCACATAATCCACTGCTACCAAAATATATTCATTGTTGAAAGATGGAGGGAAGGGTCCAACAAAGTCAATACCCCAACAATCAAAGACCTCAACCTCTAAAATACCTTGTAAAGGCATCTCATGACGTTTAGTGATTGTCCCTGCTCTTTGACATTTGTCACAATTCCTAGCATGATTATGAGCATCCTTAAATAAAGTTGGCCAATAGAATCCTGATTGAAGGACTTTTGCTGCTGTTCTTTCTCCATTAAAATGTCCTCCATAAGGTGAATCATGACAATGCCAGAGAATTCCTTCTGCTTCTTCATTTGTAACACATCTCCTTAGAAGATTATCCGCTCCAATTTTGAACAAATACGGATCATCCCATACAAACTGCTTGGCATCATGTAGAAATTTCTTTCTCTGTTGCCAAGTTAAATCTTCTGGCATGACTCTTGCAGCTTTGAAATTGGCCATATCAGCAAACCAGGGCCTCTACTGAATATACATGAGTGATTCATCTGAAAAAGATTCCCAGATTGCAGACTCCTTGCTAGTGACCTCATTGTTGACTAACCGTGACAAATGATCAGCAATTAAGTTCTCACTTCCTTTCTTATCACGGATTTCTACATCAAATTCTTGTAATAGTAGTACCCATCTAATCAGACGTGGCTTAGAATCTGGTTTTGTCAACAAATATTTGATAGCTGCATGATCTGTATAGACAATCACCTTAGACCCAATAAGATAGGGTCTAAATTTCTCTAGAGCATATACAATGGCAAGAAACTCTTTCTCTGTAGTAGCATAATTCAATTGAGCATCATTCAGCACCTTGCTAGCATAATAGATTGGATGAAACTTTTGTTCCTTCCGTTGGCCGAGAACAACTCCCAATGCATAATCACTTGCATCACACATTAATTCAAAATTTTGATTCCAATCTGGTGCTACAATTACTGGAGCTGACACTAGCTTCTTCTTCAATATATCAAAAGCTTTCAGACAATCTTCATTCATCACAAAAGGCGCATCCTTCATCAAAAGATTACTCAATGGTTTAGCAATTTTTGAGAAATCTTTGATGAATCTTCTATAGAACCCAGCATGACCAAGAAAACTCCTAATCCCCCTTACATCTGTTGGGGGAGGCAGTTTCTCAATGACTTCTACTTTGGCTTTATCCACTTCAATTCCTTTAGCAGAGATTTTATGCCCCAGTACAATCCCTTCAGTTACCATGAAATGACATTTCTCCCAATTCAGAACCAGATTTGTCTGAACACATCTTTTGAGGACAGTGTTCAAATTAGCTAAACATCTTTGGAAAGAATTTCCAAAAACTGAGAAGTCATCCATGAATACTTCAATACATTTTTCTAAAAGATCAGAAAAGATTGCCTGCATACACCTCTGAAACGTAGCTGGAGCATTACATAATCCAAAAGGCATCTTTCTATATGCAAAGATACCAAAAGGACAAGTAAAAGCCGTCTTCTCCTGGTCTTTTGGATCTACCACAATTTGATTATATCCAGAATATCCATCCAGAAAACAATAGAAAGCCTGCCCTGATAACCTTTCTAGCATCTGATCCATGAAGGGAAGAGGAAAATGATCTTTCCTGGTAGCTTTATTCAGCTTCCTGTAATCAATGCACATGCGCCAGCCAGTAACTGTCCGAGTAGGAATAAGTTCATTCTTATCATTATAAATTACTGTCATCCCTCCTTTCTTTGGAACCACCTGTACTGGACTCACCCATTCACTGTCAGAGATTGGATAGATGATACCAGCTTCTAGCAGTTTCAACACTTCTTTTCTGACCACCTCCTTCATGACAGGATTTAACCTTCTCTGCGGTTGAGCACTTGGTTTATAATCCTCTTCCATAAAAATCCTGTGCATACAATAAGTTGGGCTAATACCTTTGAGATCTGATATTGACCACCCAATTGCTTCTTTGTTGGCTTTCAGAATTTCTATCAACTGCTCTTCTTCTTGTAAAGATAAAGAGTTGTTGATGATGACTGGCTTTGTTCCACCCTCTTCTAGAAACACATATTTCAAATGTGATGGCAATCTTTTCAATTCTGGCGACTGTGCTTTGATTGTTTCTTCCTTATCAATTGTTTCAAATATTGGATCTTCCTCTGGACCCTTTTTCAATGTTTCCAAGTCCATCAGACATTCATCGATCAATTTCTCTTCTTCTTCATCCAAATCTTCACATGCATCAATGAGCGTTTTTTCCAATGGTGAAATATTACGCACCATTCTTTCTTGAACCATACAAACTTCATCAAGTTCATCAAATTGAAAGCATGCTTTGTCATCGTTTGGATACGTCATGGCCTTGGATACATCAAAAGTAACTTCCTCATCATCAACTCTCAGTTTAAGCTTACCACTCTCCACATCAATCAAAACTCTAGCAGTCTTCATAAAAGGTCTCCCCAGAATAAGAGGAACATCACTAGCTCCTTCCATCTCCATCACAATGAAATCTACTGGGAATACAAATTTGTCAACCTTCACTAGAACATCTTCAACCACTCCATATGGATATTTAAGAGACCTGTCTGCCAATTGAAGAGCCATTCTGGTTGGTTTAATTTCCAACCCCTGAATTGTTCTGCACATGGATAGCGGCATTAGATTAATGCTAGCTCCCAAATCAATCAATGCTCTTCCAACTTTCACATCTCCTATGGTACATGGAATGGTGAAGCTTCCTGGGTCTTTAAGTTTAGGAGGTAGTTTCTGTATGATTGCACTGCAATTGCCCTGTATATTGATAGTTTCCTTCTCAATGTACTTGTGTTTCTTTGTGAGAAGTTCCTTCAAAAATTTTGCATATGCTGGCATCTGTTGCAATGCTTCAGAGAATGGTATAGTGATCTCCAACTTCTTAAACAGTTCCATGAATCTTTCCAACTGCTTTTCTTTCTCCTTCCTTGAATAACTCTTTGGATAAGGAAGTGGCTTTGCATACTCTTTTTCTTTCTGTCTCTCTTCTCTCTCATTTTTTTCTCTCCTCTCCTCTTCTTCTTTTCTCTTTTTCTCTCTCTCACATGTTTCTTTTTCACTCTCACTCTCATTTTCTTTCTCCTCTCTCTCTTTTTGTCTCTCCTCTAACACTCTACCACTTCTAGTCACAACAGTTTTGCACTCCTTTCCAAGATTATCCTGTTTAATTTCGTCAACTATTCTCTCAACATGAACCTCCATTTTTTTAAATGCAACATCCACATTATGACAATAGGACGCATTTGTCTTCAAGAATCTCTGGAAAGTCTCTTCAAGCTTTGTTGTTTTCTCAACTGGAGTAACTTGCATCTGCCATTTTTGTCGTTCTTGAACCATTGAGACCTGTTGTATTCCCTGTGGTATTCGAGAAAGTTTCATGGTTACTTCCTCAAGCTGTTGAAAGAGAGTTTTATTTTGTTCTAGCAGAGCATCATGTAATGGTAACAACTCCCTTTGATGAAAGTCTCCTTTTTCAATATTGAGTTCGTTGTCACTAGTAGCCATATTTTCAATAATTTCAGTTGCTTCCTCTGGAGTCTTCCATTTGATATTGCCTCCAGCTGAAGCATTCAGTATCATCTTGGTTTGTGAACCAAGCCCTCCAAGGAAAGTTAGGACTACTTCTTCTTCTCTGAAACCATGCATAGGAGTTTTACGTAACAATCCTTTGTATCTGTCCCATGCATGTCCAAGTGATTCTTCCATGCCCTGCTTGAATGAAGATATCTCTTGCTTGCCCTTAGTCACCTTAGATTGTGGGAAGTATTTGTTTAAAAACTTCGTAACCACTGCTTCCCACTCTGTGAAACTTTCTGCTGGAAGAGAGTTCAACCAAAGCTTAGCATTGCCTCCCAATGAGAAAGGAAACAAGCTAAGTTTGATAGCTTCATCTGGCACCCCATTAATCTTGACCGTGTTACAGATCTCATTAAATGTTGTAAGGTGCTCATATGGGCTTTCATGTGATAACCCATTAAATTGATTACTCTTTACCAGTTGAATTAATGCTGGTTTGACCTCCATGTTGGCTGCATTGACTCTAGGCCGAGCTATGCTATTGAAGTGCTGAGGTCCAGCAAGATTAGTGTAATCTGCAAGAGTTCTTCTAGCATTATTATTGTTCTCCATACTCCCTGTGCTATGAACAGAACCTTGTGGTGATGATTGTAGGAGAGTTTCAGGAGAAGGGAAAAGTTCTCTGGACGTTCTGATTCTTCTCCTCCTTCTACTCTCTTCTAGCCCTTCAAGTAGTGGTTCTGTTGTTTTCTTACTTCTAGTTCGAATTGCCTTCTGCATGCACAAGAAAACAAAACCCTAGAACAGATTTGTTAGCACAAAAAGATATAGAAGAAAATAAAGATTGAAAAGATAAAAGATTTAGAAGATAGAATCAAATAGAATAAAACCTAATCTATAAGATAAAATAAAATAAAATCTAACCTAACCTAAAAGATAGAATAAGAATAAAATAAAATCTAACCTAAAAAGATAAAAAATAAAATCTAATAAAATAAAATAAAATCTAATCTAAAAAGATAAAATAAAATCAAATAAAAACCGAAAAATAAAAAAACAGAAAACAGAAAAACAGAAAACAGAAAAATAAAATAAAAATTCGAAATTAAAATAAAATCTAATCTAAAAAGATAAAAATAAAATCTAACCTAAAAGATAAAAATCAAATCTAAAAAGATAAAAAAAAAAACAGAAAAAATAAAAACAGAAATTCAAAATTAAAGTCAAAGGTAATCAATAATCACACAAATTAACCAGTTAAACCATGAATCCCCGGCAACGGCGCCAAAAACTTGATGGACAAATTTGTAAGCACCAAAATATGATGTCACAAACTTGTTTCACAATCGGCAAGTATGACCGAATCGTTCAAGTAATAAAACTTGGTAAGACCAAGTATCGTTCTTCCCAAAGGACTCACGGCCTAGTTTAGTTATGTGGTTTCTTGATTAACTAAGACTTACAAACGAAATATTTGAGTTTAAAATGCAAGACAGAAAATAAACATGTATGCATGAATTTTGATCAATGGCAAAGACAAAAGATAAACACTTTCAATGGAATATATGAATGAATATGTTGTTGGGGGTCAATTTCATCTCATCCACTCTCATATATTTTAGGAATTCAACATTCAAATCATCATTGTTAATGCCACTCTCTAATGTACCATTCTAGATGGCTTCTCCCTAATCAAATAGTTCATACAATTCCTAGCATTCCTAATGATTAGTTCATGAGTGCAGGAGCTTAAAGGCAACCAATAGAATATTGTCAGTATAATATTGGGAGAAATTCCCCGGATCTAGACTTCCCCGTACGTGTCTGTATCGACAAAACCAATAATCATGCATTAGAATGAGTTAAACAATGCAAGCATTGAGCAAAGAGGAAAAACCCTAACTAATGATGAAAGAAAGCATATGTCTTAATTCAAAGATGTACTCAACAGATTCCATATATGAGAGCTTCAAGAGATTACATTGATTCCCCAACAAACATACAAGGTTTAGTTCACCATATTCATGGTGAACCTAGATGAATAACAATGAAAGTATGAAAGAATAAACCCAATAAAGTGGAAGAGGTAGCCTGAGCATCCAAGATCCTCCTTCAAAGGGGTGAAAGAGAGAGTGTTTGCCTCGTTTCTGCCAAAGATCTCTAACTAAAGGACGTGCAAGCCCTTATATACTAATCTAGAGTTACAAAAGATTACAAAAGCCCAAGCCCAAAAAGTGCCGCTCAGCGCCATTTACCGCTCAGCGGTGGTTACGCGTCTTCTTTCTTCCCCTCAGCGGCCATTTGCCCCTCAGCGGTTCCAACGCCACCTCTTGAGTGCCGCTCAGCGGTAGTTTGCCGCTGAGCGGTGCCTTCGACTTCTCTTTTTGCACTCTTTCTTGTCTTTTCTAATGTCCTCTCTCTCATTCTTCACTTCTTTCACCAAATTCACCTCAAAACCTGCACAAAAACACTCAAATCAAGCATAAACCTGTCCAGCTCTCTTATTTCTGAAAATATAAACAAAATGCATGATTTCAAGCTAATTTCTAAGTCTAAAGGTTGCTTTTAGTATCACTTTTAAGCATGAAAATAACAGTTTTTCAACTGTTATCAGGCGCACACACTAATCTCATCAGCTATCACCTGCCCAATATTAACATTCAAGTTTCTGATAGCACAGTAGATGAAGAATGCCCTGCTGAGAGTAATATCTGACACATGTGAACATGGCTCAATGTTGGCATGAGAAAACGTCATCCAATACTTTGCAAGAGGAGTCAAATCTGTCCTCCTAATGTTAACCACTGAGCCAGATCGATTCCTTTGGAAGTGTCCTCCAGGTATACACAGTACTCTCTCCACATCCTCATAATCAGCACCTTCCTCCATGCAAAGAGCAAACTGGCACTGCTCACCAGCCCATACAGTGTCCAAAAAGTTATTAATTGAATCAGGATCATACCTGATAGCATGGCCTCTGACATAGCCCAAATAATTCTCAGCTGGATAATCACCAATCTTCTTTGCATTGGTGTAAAATTCCTTAACCAAAGCTATGTTGGCAGGTGCAGGATAAGTGGCTAGCTTTCCCCAGTCATTCCCTAAAACTTGCTCTCCAAATTGAGGAGCAAGGTTAGGTATCATTCCAACCTTTCTCTCCATCAGCAGTCTCCTGTCCTGAACCACTTTAAAGTGTTTCTCATGTTTCTTAGAGAGGAACCTGCTAGATTGGGGTTGCTCTGGTTCCTTTTCCTTTCTCTTGGTTGCCATGGTTTTCAATCTTTTTCCTGATGAGGATGCCATTCCTACATTCAAAACACAAACAAAACCACAGAACATGATGTTAATCATTAGTAAAACACAGAATACAACTTCTTTCGAAGCTAAACCACCGCTGAGGGCCAGAATTCCCCCTCAGCGCCACCAGTAACACATTCCAGATCACACAAAACCAGAAAAATCAAATCTGGCAGAGTGCCGCTCAGCGGCAGTTTACCCCTCAGCGGTAACTCTGCAGATTTTTGAAAAACCTGTTTTAAAGCTTTCCTAACTCCACCCAAATGCAATTTTCAGTTTTCCAGTTCATAATCATGCAGTTTAATCGGTTCAAACATCAAATATATCATCAAATCATGCAAAGAAATCAAAACCCCTAAATCTTCATGCTTTGACAATCATATTCAAAATCAAAAACCCTAGAATGAACAAAATGCATTTTACTTACTTGGGTGGAGATACTAGATGCAATGAGAATGCTTCCAAGCTAGGATGCTCTCTTCCAACCCCAAACTTTGATGGCACACTAGTGAAAAAGTGAGTGGAAGAGAAATTTTCTTAAGAGGGAAGAGTGAAAAGATGTAGAAAACCTTGGAGAAGGTATGTCAGAGTGTTTGTCCAAAGAAAAGTCTGAAAGTGTGAAAGAATGCGCAGCTTAGGGTTTAAAAATACCCTAATGGGCTCGGGTCCCGCTAAGGGGAACTAAAACCCTATTCTGCGAGAGTACCGCTCAGCGGTAAAGTACCGCTCAGCGGCACTTTCGTGAAGTGCTCTTTTCCTTCTTTTCTTAACCTACGTGCCTCCCATATGTGCCCCTCACTGGTTCCCTGCAATTCAATATTCACAATGCTTATGCAAACCCTAAAAATAAACAAACAGAAATATTCAATCAACTGGGTTGCCTCCCAGGTAGCGCTTGTTTAACGTCACGAGCCTGACCCAAAATCCTCCAGCACCCTTCAGTAGGTGCAAAATTTTCTTACCAACACCCATCAGTAGGTGTTATAGCCATTGTATCCTTCAGTAGATACTTAACCACCTAGCATCCTTCAGTAGATGCTATATCCAACAAAATAAATACAAAAATAATGTTCACAAATTAAAAATTACAAAACCAAATCAAAAGTTTTTAAATTCACTGGGTTGCCTCCCAGCAAGCGCTCTTTTAATGTCATTAGCTTGACCCAATAAAGTTCAAGTTCCATCTTCTTTGTAGTTGATGTTGCCATTCCACCAACTCCTCAACTGTTTCCTTTGAACTGTTTTGGTTCTTCTAGAATATGGAGACTCTATCTCTATCATCTCCTTCTCTTTAAAGCCCTTCACAACCCACAACTTGTTTTTGATTCTAACAGGTGTGCCAAGTTGGAGTCTTCTTTTCTTCCAGTCTTTAGGAATTTCTTCTCCTCTTCCAATCTCTTCTTCCTGGGGTACCTGAAACAACAAACAATGGTTACCTGAAACCTCAAGATTTTCTTCTTTACGGCTAGTCATGGGTGCATCTCGAAATGCAGCTTTATAACTAGCTTCTTCCTCCTTTGCTTGCATCTTATCTTTGAAAACATCTACCACCACTCTCTCCTCTCTATCCTGGAGCACCACTATACCTTCATTTACATCTATGATAGCCCTGGCCGTTTTCATAAACGGTCTTCCAAGTATGATAGGTATCTTCTCAGTCTCCATCTTCATCACCACAAAGTCTGCCAAGAACTGAAGTTTGCCAACACAAACTATAATGTCCTCTACAATCCCACATGGCTCCTTTGAAGATCCATCGGCCATTACTATTTTAACCTTTGCAGGTTTCATTTTAACATTGCCGATTTGCTCCAGTAAAGAATAAGGCATCAAGTTAACACTTGAACCTAAATCAAGGAGAGCTTTCTTTACCTTTTTCTTCCCTATAGTACAAGGGATAGAAAAACTGCCTGGATCTAACGCTTTAGGAGGGAATGACTCTTTCTTAACAGTTATACATTCTTTTGCGTAATCATCTCTACGTCTCTTCTTTGTAGAGATTTATTCATCAGATTTTGTGTAAACTGCAATTTTCTGTAAAATCTGTTCCCAAGGTGCTTTATTATCCACCATTCTGAATAATTATGTGAAGTCCATTTGTTTCTCTTGATTTATTGGAAAAGGAAAATTGTTTTTGCTCTCTATTTCTCTTCTTTCTTCTGTTTCTCCTTCTTCTAACTCAATTATCTCTTCATTCACACTCTTTACCACTTTGCACTCTTCTCTAGGGTTAACCTCAGTATTAGCCCCAAAATTTCTATTTGGCCTTTCTTCCAATTGCTTGGTAATCTGACCCATTTGAATCTCCAAATTCTTTATAGCAGCTTCAGTGCTCTTTTGAGAAGATTCGGTTTTCTGTATGAATTGCTGAAGAGTTTCTTCCAACCTTGTTGATTTTTCATTAAGCATAGATAACTGTTGCCAAAAGGTTGGTTGCTGCTGCTGCTTATTATATTGATTTGCTTGCCCAGTTTGTCCTTGACCAATGCTTGGATGTGGTTTCCACCCTTGATTGTAATTCCCTTGACGGTATGGAAATTGATTAGCCATGAAATTAACATCCTCCAAGGCTTCCACTGGAAAAGCACATTGACCATTGATATGATCACCTCCACATAATTCGCACAACTGGGTTTGTACCTGTGCAGCAGTTTTCAACTCTTTAGGTAATTGTGCAAGAGTTTTAGTCAGAGTCTCCAGCTGTTGAGTTAGAATTTTATTTTGAGCTAGCAAGGCATCATGTGTCTGTAATTGGAGAACCCCTTTTTGTTGCATAGGAGCTCCTCTTTCACTGTTGAGCTCATTATCACTAGTAGCCATGTTATCAATGATTTCTATAGCTTCCTCTGGAGTTTTCCATTTAATATTGCCTCCTGCTGAGGCATCAAGCATCATCTTGGTTTGTGAACCAAGCCCTCCAAGGAAAGTTAAGACTACTTCCTGTTCTTCAAAGCCATGCGTAGGTGTTTTTCTTAGCAGACTTTTGTATCTATCCCATGCATGCCCCAGTGATTCTTCCATACCCTGCTTAAATGAAGATATCTCTTGCTTGCCTTTTGTCACCTTTGATTGTGGAAAGTACTTGTTCAAAAACTTTGTTACCACTGCTTCCCACTCTGTGAAACTTCCTTCTGGAAAAGAGTTCAACCAAAGCTTAGCATTGCCTCCCAATGAGAAAGGAAACAAACTAAGTTTGATTGCTTCGTCTGGCACCCCATTGATTTTCACTGTGTTGCAAATTTCATTAAATGTAGTAAGGTGCTCATATGGGCTTTCATGAGATAACCCATTAAATTGATTACTCTTCACCAGTTGGATCAGTGCTGGTTTGACCTCCATATTGGCTGCATTGACTCTATGTCTAGCTATGCTGTTAAAGTGTTGAGGTCCAGCTATGTTGGTGTAATCAGCAAGAGTTCTTCTGATATTATTATTCTCCATATTTTCTGTGCTATTGTCAGAACCTTGTGGTGATGGTTGCAACAGAGTTTCCGGAGGAGGGAAAAGTTCTCTAGATGTTCTGATTCTTCTCCTCCGTCTACTGTCTTCTAATCCTTCAAGCAGAGGTTCTGTTGTTTTCTTGCTCCTAGTTCGAATTGCCTCCTGCATACACAAGAACACAAAACCCTAAAAAAGATTTGGTTAGCACAAAAAGATATAAGAGAAGATATAAGATTCAGAAAATAAAGACAGAAAACAGAAAAACAGAAAACAGAAAAATAAAATAAAATAAAATAAATTCGAAATTTAAAAATAAAATAAAAAAAAATAAGTCAAAGATAATCAATAATCACACAAATTAACCAGTTAAACCACGAGTCCCCGGCAGCGGCGCCAAAAACTTGATGGACAAATTTATGAACACCAAATTATGATGTCACAAACTTGTTTTCAATCGGCAAGTATGACCGAATCGTTCAAGTAATAAACTTGGTTAGACCAAGTATCGTTCTTCCCAAAGGACTCACGACCTAGTTTAGTTATGTGGTTTCTTGATTAACTAAGACTTACAAAAGAAATATTTGGGGTTTAAAATGCAAGACAGAAAATAAACATGTATGCATGAATTTTGATCAATGGCAAAAATCAAAAGATAAACACTTTCAATGAATTATAGATATGAATATGTTGTTGGGGTTCAATTTCATCTTATCCACTCTCATATATTTTAGGAATTCAACAGTCAAATCATCATTGTTAATGCCACTCTCTAATGTACCTTTCCAGAAGGCTTCTCCCTAATCACGAGTTCATACAATTCCTAGCATTCCTAATGATCAGTTTATAAGTGCAGGAGCTTAACGACAACCAATATAAAATTGGGAGAAATTCCCCGGATCTAGACTTCCCCGTACGTGCCCGTATCGACAAAACCAATAATCATGCATCGAATGAGTTAAACAATGCAAGCATTAAGCAAAGAGGAAAAACCCTAACTAATGATGAAAAGAAAGCATAAGTCTTAATTAAAAGATGTAAAAACAGATTCCATATATGAGAGTTTCACAAGATTACATTGATTCCCCAACAAACATACAGAGTTTAGTTCACCATATTCATGGTGAACCTAGATGAATTACAATGAAAGAATGAAAGAATAAACCCTAAAAAGGTGAAGAGGAAGCCTCAGCATCCAAGATCCTCCTTCAAAGGGGTGGAAGAGAGAGTGTTTGCTTTGTTCCAGCCAGAGATGCCTAACCCTAGGAAACCCTAAAGCTTATATATCATTCGTAAATTACAAAAAGTTAAATCCAAGCCCATTAAAGTGCCGCTCAGCGGTAAAATACCGCTCAGCGGTGAGTACGTGACTTGATTTCTCCCCTCAGCGGCCATTTTGCCCCTCAGCGGACCTTACGTGACTTCCAGAGTGCCGCTCAGCGGTAAAATACCGCTCAGCGGTGAGTGCGTGACTTGTTTGCTCCCCTCAGCGGCCATTTTGCCCCTCAGCGGACCTTCCGCAAGCTCCTGAGTGCCGCTCAGCGGTAAACTGTCGTTGAGCGGTGACTTCGGCTTCTCCTTTTGCACTTTTTATTGTCTTTTCTGATTTCATCTCTCTCCTTCTTCACTTCTTTCACCAAATTCACCTTAAAACCTGCACAAAAACACTGAAATCAAGCATAAACCTGTCCAGCTCTCTTATTTCTAAAAACATGAGGAAAAACATGATTTCAAGCTAGTTTCTAAGTGTAAAGGTTGCTTTTAGTGTCAATTTTAATCATGAAAATAACAGTTTTTCAACTGTTATCAGCAAGCTGCACTGATTTACTTTTGGAAGCAGAGAGGAAAACAAGGTGACTATTCTGGAGAAAAAGAAAGCAAGACATGGAGGGCCCACCTTTGTTTACTTTTAGCATAGATTGAAGAAAAAAACAAAAGTGCCAGGGAGACAAACACACGGAAAAGCTGCTGGAAAAAGCACAATTTTATTTTTGTCTTTCTTGGAAAAGCACCTCACGGTAGAAATAAAAGGGGGAGTGAGAGCAGCCTTCAAGGGGGTTTTACGGCCTGGGAGAGAACCTCTCTTCCAGAGAGCCCAGTAGTGTAGTTCCAAAAAATGTAATGTAGTGTAGTGGAGAGTAGAGAGAATAGGGAGCTTGGTAGTAGAATGCCGTGAGTGAGAAGGGGCTGGAATTCTCTGTCTAGCAGAGAGAACAGTGTTGGAAAATTCACGGTAGTAGGAGCTGGAACAGTAGGAGCTTGGCACAGTGTAGAATGGAAGGGTACGGTTGAGAGCTGTGGTGTACGGTTCCAATTTTATTTTCCTTGTTGTAATGAATTAAATTTCAATGCACAATTTGATTTAATTTCCTGTACTGAAACTTCAATCCTGTTTTACTGTTTTATTCACTGATGTCTTTTAAATTCTGTTGCAATTTAATTTCTGTTGTTGTTTGTCTGCAATTTAATTTTTACTGTTGTTTGCACTATGTTGTTGATTATTTCACTTTAAATCATTCACTGTAATTTTGTTCTCTGTATTTTGCTGTTGTAATGTTGATTCTGTTTTCATATTTGAAATTTACTGTTTTCTATTTTTACTGTTTACTGTATTTGTAGTTTCTGTATTTTCGTTTTCTGTTCCAGATCTGTTTTTACTGTTTCATGTTGCTGTAATTTCGTTTTTATTGTACCAATTTCGTTTTTTTACTGTTTAATTTCGCTTTACTTTACTGCATTTTACTTCACCGTATTTAATTTGGCATTATTTAAATTCCAGTTCATTTTAATATTCTCGCAACCAAAAACAATCACAAACCCCCCACTTCGTGTTTGACCTGATTCTCGAACCACATATTGGTCCTTGAGAGACGACCTAGGAGTCACTTCCTAGTCTATACTGCATTAATTTTGCAAACAACTTTTGTGTGAGGTGCGACCCTCTCAACAAAATGGCGCCGTTGCCGGGGATCGAACGGTTCAGTTTTAGGTCTTTTGTTGTGTTAATGTGTGTTGTGTTTTGTCTTGTCTTGTGATGTGATGTTCTGTTTTGTGTGTGCGTGTTGCATGTATAAATGTGTTGTGTTTTATTTGTTTCGTAATTTTTAGTATTTTTCTTTTTCCATGTCTACCTATTCTGGTTATGTGAATAGTGCTTATTTTGCCAATGCCTCTGATTATGATTCTCCTTCTGCGTGGTACTCTGATTGTAATTCTGCTGACCTTTATGTTGAGAATAATATGGCTCATCCTCCAATTTATGAGAGCTCTCTTTGGGAGCCGGTTTCACTTAATGAGGATGATGTTCATTGCGTTCTCACCACTGGACTGATACATCTGCTGCCTAAGTTTCATGGTTTTGCAGGAGAATGCCCACATAGACATTTGGAGGAGTTCCACATCATGTGCTCTTCACTAAAGCCTCCAGATGTCCCTCTTGATCACATTTTCTTGGGGGCATTTCCGCATTCATTACAAGGAGCAGCTAAGGATTGGAAAGACTCTCTTCCTCTAAGATCCGTTACCGATTGGGGATATCTTGAGCATCAGTTTCTGAGCAAATTCTCCCCTGTGCAGTATGGTTACAGCAACGATCCTGGATGGAATGATCCTAACCTGGGATGGCATAGTACTCCACAACATCATTATCAAGAACCACCATTCTAGAGTACTTTTATGTCTCCATCGGTCCAACAATACGAGAGTCAATAGTATGATGCTCTTGCCCAAATAGCTCCTCCGCCTTCTACTTCTGAGCCTACATTGAAGGAGTTGTTGGAGCAGATGACCATGCAGAACTTTCAGTTTCAGCAAGAGACCAGAGCGTCCATTCAGAGTTTGAATTATCAGATAGGGCCGATGACCACTCAACTCACTGAGGAACAGTCTCAAGATTCAGAGTTACCATTTCAGACTGTTCAGATTCCAGATGATGTTAATGTCATCCACATAGGAGATGGGGAGCAGAGTCATGAGCTTACTGTTGGGCCACCTACTTTCCCATCGCCCTATGGCCCTACTCTTGCACATGAGGAGACTGATGAAGATTTTGAGGACCAGACATGTATAAGTAGTAATTCTAAACCAGGTAGACCACCTTCATTTTCCCACACTCTACCAATCTTCAAGGAAGTGGAGGTAAACATTCCTAATTTTGACTATGTTGTTGATGATTATGCTGTTGATAGGTATGTTGATAATAATATTGTTGATGAGCATGTTTTTAATTCTCCCTCTCTGCATGATGAGAACCAATTTTTGATATCAAATTCATATGTTTATTCTCCATGCACTGAACATGAATCTGAGTCTGTGGTTCATATTGTTTCTGAATTTGAAAGTGATTCATGTTCTGAGAGTATATTTGAGGTTCAGCCTGTTACACTGGGATTGGGTGTTATACCCCTGCATGTAATTTCTGTAGAGCCACATTGCACTAACCATGTTGCAGGAGGTACACACGAATTTAATCAACAAACACCCACTATTGAAGACAAAGGTGCTCAGATACACAACAGTTTGAAGATCAATAGACACCGGCTGAACCCGCTCATCAACAATCTTTGCTTCTTAGATCCAGCTGTGGAAGACATTTCCCTACTCGATCAAATATGGAGGATGAAGCAGTTCTTCCTGAAAACTTCTTTGCTAGATCCTGTGGTGGACGACATCTCCCTGATAGTCCAAAATTGGCAACTGCCACCATAACCCAGGGGAGTTTTCCTTCTCCCTCTTCCCCGTTTTCCTACTTTTATTGCACTTGTCCATGATCTGTTTACTAGTTTTAATTGCCGATCTTATGCTTAAAACACATTGAGGACACTGTGTAGTTTAAGTGTGGTCTATTGGGGGAGATTTTTATTTTTCTTTGTTAGTTTTTGTTTTCTTGGTTAAATTTGTTTTTCTTTTCTAGGTAGTGTTTGTTTTGTTTTGTGTACAGTTTGCATGTTTCTCTTGATTTCTGGACTTTGTGTAGGTTGTAGATGTGTCCTTCACTTCATTGATACTTGGTTTGAAATCCTTGCTTTTCTTTGCTTGGCAAGATGATTATGATGTTTGAGAGGTTGAATTGATTGTGACAATTACCCTATGTGAGATTTGAGCCACTTTATGTTCTTTCTTGTGTGTGATATGTCTCCTGATTGCTTGCGCATATGTCTTGGCTTGACTCTTATTGATAATTCTTGATTGATATGCATGTTTGGAAGTGATAAAGGCAATTTTGGTTTTGAGCCTCTCTAGCCAAATAAGCTTACCTTTTTCTGATCCTTTGAAAACCCCTTTTGAGCCTATACTTTCCTCATTTCTTTGTTTTGAAGCTCATACACTAGCTCTAAGTGAAAAACCATGATTACCTTAACCTTAGGGAATTTTGGAGCTTTGGAAGTGTTTTGGGAACAAGTGTGGTCTTTTGGGGGTTTCTGATGAATTGGCTGGTTGGTTCCTCTTCTTGTTTTGTTTTCGGAAATATGATTTATATTTTGTCTCTGACAGTTGTGTGCTAAAAAGAGAATAGAAAAGAGACAGGATGAAAAAAAAATGAAAAAAAAAAGGTGAGAAAAATGAGAAAAATAAAAAAATTTGTGAATAATGGAGTCAAGAAGAGGATGGAATTAGAGGTTGTGAGTGTGTTTGAATGTGTTTACACTTGTTCCCCATTGCTCCTCTGTTCCTTATGGTTTGTAGCTTCTTATCCAGATATATCCTCCCTTGTCCTTGGCCCCATTACATCCATTAAAGACCTTTTGATTTGAACATGCATATGTTTTGAGTGTTGATATTAGAGGCTTGCCAAGTCTATTTGTGTTTGCTTTCTTGAGTGCATTGAGTGACATTGATTTACCTTAAACACTTGAGAGAGACATTGATTGTGTGCATCTGTGAGGCTCTATTGCTTTTGATTCATCTCTTGAACTGATTGACTGTTTTCCTTGTACTGAACTGTTTGGATGATTCTTTGAGTATCTGCTTTCATTGACTTTGTGTGGGATTCTGCCTATACCTTTTACTGTCCAGATTTTGTGAGAATTGTGCAACTGTGTTCCTGTTTTGGAGTCTTGTTGTCTGTCTGTCGAGTCTGTGTCACCTCCCTGATGTTTGAGTAGGTCCCTGGTTTTCGTCTTGATTTTGCCCAGGAGTGCAAAAGACTAAGTGTGGTCTATTTTGATGAGTCAATATTTTCTCAATTTCACTTAGCTTATTGTACCGAATTTAATTAGGGAATTGTGCTTAAATGTCCAGTATTTTCCCATTTTTCCTAATTGTGCTTAATTTGATCGGAAATTCTTATTTTAACTAATTTGAATTATCTGAGCTAATTATTTGCATTATTAATTGCAGGGGAAAATTGTTGGATAATATTTGGGACATTTGGAGGTCAAAATAAATGCCACATCAAATATACTTTAAACTAAGCAAAGACGTGGTGTGAAATTCAATTATGGGAGTGTACATGGAGATGAGCTTGGTTGGAGAAACATTGAAGTGGTGTGACGGTGGGAAACAGAGGGTTGCACGTCCACAAAAGTAGAAGGAGGTGCACGAAGAAGGGGTAGCAGGCCCAACAGCAGCTGAAACAAATAAAAGGAACCGAGCGCTCCTTTATTGTGACGTGACCGAGCGCTCTCTCCACGTGACCGAGCGTTCTCTCCACTCGCTCTTTGCTTCCAGCCGTGGTGGTGTGTGTCTTCACGTGAACATGACACGGTGTGTGCTTCCAGCTACTATTCTCCCAAGCGAGCCATCATATCATCTCAACTCATTCCAGCAAAATCAAAAAGACCCCTGTGCACCGCTTCTCCAGCAAAGAAACACACGGACGTCCACGCGGGCTTCGCGCACGTCCAGCAACTCTAAAGAAGACAGTGCACGTCAAGCACACTCATATGAAGAGAACGCACGGCCTGGTTTGGCTTCACACGGATAGCAGCGTCCAGTTGGGGCAGCAACGGACGTCCACGCGGGGTTCACACAGAGACGGCCCATGGGGAGCGTCTGATAACAGTTGAAAAACTGTTATTTTCATGCTTAAAATTGACACAAAAAGCAACCTTTACACTTAGAAACTAGCTTGAAATCATGCTTTTATCCATATTTTCAGAAATAAGAGAGCTGGACAGGTTTATGCTTGATTTCAGTGTTTTTGTGCAGGTTTTAAGGTGAATTTAGTGAAAGAAGTGAAGAAGGAGAGAGATGGAATCAGAAAAGTCAACCAGAAACCAGAAAAGTCAATCAGTCAACCAGAAAAGTCAACCAGTCAACCAAAAAGTCAACCAGTCAACCAGAATACGGAAAAAGTCAACCATACGAGTTTTGGGCCAGTTTTCTGCGATTTTATGATCTGTTTGGGCTTGGACCCGTTTTCTATTATTTTTATGTCCTATTTAAAGACCTAGATGTCTTAGGGTTTGGTATCTTTGGCAGAAACAAAGCAAACACTCTCTCTTGCACCCCTTTGAAGGAGGATCTTGGATGCTCAGGCTACCTCTTCACCTTTCTAGGGTTTTATCTTTCATTCTTTCATTATTGTTCATCTAGGTTCACCACGAATATGGTGAACTAAACCTTGTATGTTTGTTGGGGAATCAATGTAATCTTTTGAAGCTCTCATATATGGAATTTGTGCTTGCATCTTAATCTAAGATTTATGCTTTCTTTCATCATTAGTTAGAGTTTTTCCTCTTTGCTTAATGCTTGCTTTGTTTAACTCATTCAATGCATGATTATTGATTTTGTCGATACGAGAACGTACGGGGAAGTCTAGATCCGGGGAATTTCTCCCAATAGTATATTGGTTGCCTTAAGCTCCTGTGCTAAAAAAACTAATTATTAGGAATGCTAGGAATTGTATGAACTCGTAATTAGGGAGAAGCCTTCTTGAAAGGTAATTTAGAGAGTGGCATTAACAATGATGACTTGAATGTTGAATTCCTAAAATATATGAGAGTGGATAAGATGAAATTGACCCCCAACAACATATTCATCAATATATTTCATTGAAAGTGCTTGTCTTTTGTTTTAGCCATTGATCAACCTCATGCATACATGTTTATTTTCGTCTTTTGCATATTAAACTCCAATTATTTTGTTCTTAAGTCTTAGCTAATCAACAAATCACATAACTAAACTAGGCCGTGAGTCCTTTGGGAGAACGATACTTGGTCTTACCGAGTTTATTACTTGAAACGATTCGGTCATACTTGCCGATTGTTAAACAAGTTTGTGACATCATATTTTGGTGTTCATAAATTTGTCCATCAAGTTTTTGGCGCCGTTGCCGGGGACTCTGGTTTAACTGGTTAATTTGTGTGATTATTGATTATCTTTGACTTTAATTTTGAATTTCTGTTTTTATTTTCGGTTTTTATTTGATTTGGTTTTATTTTATTTGATTTTATTTTATTTTATTTTATTTTATTTTATTTTATCTTATTTGATTTGATTTTATTTGATTTTATTTGATTTGATTAGATTAGATTTTATTTTATTTTATCCTCTGAATCTTTTATCTTCTGAATCTATATCTTCTCCTATATCTTTTTGTGCTAACAAATCTTTTCTAGGGTTTTGTTTTCTTGTGCATGTAGGAAGCAATTAGAATAAGGAGCAAGAAAACAACAGAACCTCTGCTTGAAGGTCTAGACGAGAGTAGACAGAGGAAAAGAATCCGAACATCTAGAGAACTTTTCCCTTCTCCAGAAACTCTCTTACAATCACCACCACAAGGTTCTGTTCATAGCATAGAAAATATGGAGAACAACAATGTTAGAAGAACTCTTGTTGACTACACCAATATAGCTGGACCTCAGCACTTTAATAGTATAGCTAGACCTAGAGTCAATGCAGCTAATATGGAGGTCAAACCAGCACTGATTCAACTGGTGAAAAGCAACCAATTTAATGGGTTATCTCATGAAAGCCCATATGAGCACCTCACTACCTTCAATGAGATTTGCAACACAGTCAAGATTAATGGGGTGCCAGACGAAGCTATCAAACTTAGCTTGTTTCCTTTCTCATTGGGAGGCAATGCTAAGCTTTGGTTGAATTCTTTCCCAGAAGAAAGTTTCACAGAGTGGGAAGCAGTGGTCACAAAATTTTTAAACAAGTACTTCCCACAATCTAAGGTGACAAAAGGCAAGCAAGAGATTTCTTCATTTAAGCAGGGTATGGAAGAATCACTGGGGCATGCATGGGACAGATACAAAAGCTTGCTAAGAAAAACACCCACGCATGGCTTTGAAGATCAGGAAGTAGTCTTAACTTTCCTTGGAGGGCTTGGTTCACAAACCAAGATGATGCTGGACGCCTCAGCAGGAGGCAATATTAAATGGAAAACTCTAGAGGAAGCAACAGAGATTATAGAAAACATGGCTACTAGTGATAATGAGCTACACAATGAGAGAGGAGCTCCTATGCAAAAAGGAGTCCTCCAATTACAGACACATGATGCCCTGCTAGCTCAAAACAAAATTCTAACTCAACAGCTGGAGACTCTGACCAAAACTCTTGCACAATTACCCAAAGAGTTGAAAACTGCTGCACAGGTACAAACCCAGTTGTGCGAATTGTGTGGAGGCGACCATATCAATGGTCAATGTGCCTTTCCAGTTGAAGCCGTAGAGGATGTAAACTACATGACCAATCAGTATCGTCAAGGAAGCTACAATCAGGGGTGGAAACCACACCCAAGTATTGGTCAAGGGCAAACTGGGCAAGCTGGTCAATATAATAAGCAGCAGCAGCAACCCACCTTATGGCAACAGTTATCTATGCTTAATGAAAGGTCCATGAGGATGGAGGAAACTCTCAACAATTTCATACAGAAAACTGAGTCTACCCAAAAGAGCACTGAAGCTGCTATCAAAAATTTGGAGATTCAGATGGGGCAGATCACCAAACAGGTGGAAGAAAGGCCAAATAGAAATTTTGGGGCTAATATTGAGGTTAACCCCAGAGAAGAGTGCAAGGTGGTAGAGAGTGTTGATGATGAGAAAGTTGAGTTAGATACAGAAGAGAGAAGAGAAATAGAGAGCAAAAGCACTTTTCCTTTTCCAATCCATCAAGGGAAACAACTAGACTTCACAGAATTATTCAAAATGGTGGATAATGATGCACCTTGGGAACAGATTCTACAACAGATTACGGTTTACACTAAATCTAATGAAGAAATCTCTACAAAGAAAAGACGTAGAGATGATGAGGCAAAGGAGTGTATAACTGTTAAAAAAGAGTCATTCCCTCCTAAAGCAACAGATCCAGGCAGTTTTTCTATCCCTTGTACCATAGGGAAGAAAAAGGTGAAGAAAGCTCTCCTTGATTTAGGTTCAAGTGTTAACTTGATACCTTATTCTTTACTGGAGCAAATCGGCAATGTTAAAGTGAAACCTGTAAAGGTTAATCTAGTAATGGCCGATGGATCTTCAAAGGAGCCATGTGGGATTGCAGAGGACATTATAGTTTGTATTGGGAAACTTCAATTCCTGGCAGACTTTGTGGTGATGAAGATGGAGACAGAGAAGATACCTATCATACTTGGAAGACCGTTTATGAAAACGGCTAGAGCTATCATTGATGTAAATGAAGGTATAGTAGTGCTCCAAGATAGAGAGGAGAGAGTGGTTGTAGACGTCTTCAAAAATGAGACGCAAGCACAGGAGGAAGAAGCTAGTTATAAAGCTGCATTTCAAGATGCACACATGACTAGCCATAAAGATGAAAATCTCAAGGTTGCAGGTAACCATTGTTTGTTGTTTCAGGTACACAAGGAAGAAAAGATTGGAAGAGGAGGAGAAATTCCTGGTGACTGGGAGAAAAGAAGACTCCAACTTGGCACACCTGTAAGAATCAAGAACAAGTTGTGGGTTGTGAAGGGCTTTAAAGAGAAGGAGATGATAGAGATCGAGTCTCCACATTCTAGAAGGACCAAAACAGTTCACAGGAAAAAGCTGAGGAGTTGGTGGGATGACAACATCAACTATAAAGAAGGAACTTGAGCTTTAGTGGGTCAAGCTAATGACGTTAAAAGAGCGCTTGCTGGGAGGCAACCCAGTGATTTAAAAACTTTTAATTTTATTTTGGTTTGTAATTTTTAATCTGTTGAACATGATTTTGTGAATATTTTGCTGAACATAGCATCTACTGATGGATGCTAGGTGGTTAAGTATCTACTGAAGGATACTAAGTGTGTAACACCTACTGATGGGTGTTGATGAGAAAATTTTGCACCTACTGATGGGTGTTGGTAAGTTTTTAACACCTACTGATGGGTGTTAGTGAGATTTTAAACACCTATTGATGGGTGTTGGTGGATTTTGGGTCAGGCTCGTGACGTTAAACAAGCGCTACCTGGGAGGCAACCTAGTTGATTGATTGTTTTTGTTTGTTTTATTTTAGTTAGGGTTTGCATAAGTATTTTAAACATTGAATTGCAGGGAACCAGTGAGGGGCATGTCTAGGAGGCACGTAGGTTAAGAAAAGAAGGAGAAGAGCACTTCACGAAAGTGCCACTGAGCGGCAACTTACCGCTGAGCGGTACTCTCGCAGAGTGGGCTTTGGTTACCCTTTAGCGGAACCCGAGCCCATTAGGGTATTTTTATACCCTAAGTCACGCTTTGGCCTCTATTTTTAGATTCTTCTCTACACACACACTCCTAAACACTTTTCCAAAGGTTCTCTACATGTTTCCTTTCATTCCTCTTTAGAAAATTTCCCTTCCACTCACTTTCTCACTAGTTTTCCATCTAAGTTTGGGGTTGGGAGAGAGCATCATTGATGGGGTTGAGCTTTTCAAAGCACTAGAGTAGGATTTGTTTTATCAATCACTTTTGTTTTTAGAATAGGATCTGATGTACTCAATTGGAAATATTATCTGTTATGATGGTTTGCTTATGATTGTTGTTTGATAAGTAATGCCTGATGATGCTTTGATATTGATTGATGTTGAGAATGTGCACATTATATGCTTATACAGGTGGTTCACAAGCATTATGAACAAATGCAAGATATTGTGATTGTGATTATGATTCTAAGCAGGATGTTATGTGTGGAATGTGAATGAGCTTATATGTGAGGTTTTGAGCTCCAGAGTTGTTATTGTTGAATACTATTACTGTGAAACCATGAATGACTTTGCCCAGGTTTTCTATGATTGAATTACTTGTTTGTTTGCATCATATGATCAAGGTCATTTGTTGGTAACCCTTGTATTAGCCAATTTCATGAAATTAGCCAATAAAAGAGAACACTTTGTGTTCTATCCTTTGAACCCTTAGCCTTGAACATGATTTGAAAACCCTTGTTGAAAAGCTTTACCTTGAGTTAAGTAGAAAATATTTTGTGGTATTGATAAATGTTCAAGTTTGGGGTTGTTGAAAAATAGAAAGGGAAATTGAAAGCATTGAGCTAAGAGCTAAGAAATAAGTATGTGAAAAGCGAAAGAAAAAGAGAAAGAAAAGAAAAGAAAAAGAAAAGCTCAATGCAAAAGAAAGTTGGGAATAAATAAGAATGATTGTGTTTATATGTTTCTCTTAACTCAAGGGTTTTGTGATCTAGAAAAACCAATTTTCTTGTTAGCCCAGCCGCGTTATAAGCCATAGAAAAGTCCTTGTGGTGATGCTTGCTCGTAAGTGTTTTTGATTGTGGTTAAATGAAAGGAAAAGTTGATTCATGTGACATTGTGATAGTAGAGTGAATGAGTGAATGAGTGAATACCTCTTATACACTTGGGTGTTTGAGTGAAACACTTTATCTAGTGAGGAAAGATTACATGAATACATAAGAACATCCATGCTTAGTTGATTGATCATTCATAAAAAATAGCATTTGTTGGATATTAAGTGACTTTGTGAACACCAAAGCATGTGCATGTCTTGATTGAAATCTTTGTCATGAGTTTGATTGAAGTTTCTACTTATCTTGAAAAGAGGATTTTTTAATGAGTAAACCATTATACAGATTGGTAGAAGATTGAGTTACATCTTGTTTGCTTGAGGACAAGCAAAGTTCTAAGTTTGGGGTTGTGATAATAGTTGAAAAACTGTTATTTTCATGCTTAAAGTTGATACTAAAAGCAACCTTTAACACTTAGAAACTAGCTTGAAATCATGCTTTTGGGTATATTTTTAGAAATAAGAGAGCTAGACAGGTTTATGCTTAATTTCAGTGTTTTATGCAGGTTTTAAGGTGAATTTGGTGAAAGAAGTGAAGAAGGATAGAGATGGAATCAGAAAAGACATAAAAAAGTGCAAAAGGAGAAGCCGTAATTACCGCTCAGCGGTAGTTTACCGCTGAGCGGCACTCAGAAACTCTCCCAATAGCATATTGCCTAGACATAGGAATATGAGGGTTGGTTGCCGTTAAGCTTCTACACTTCAGAATTAATTATTAGGGATGCTAGGAATTGTATGAACTCGTAATTAAGGATAGGCCTTCTTGCAAGGTGATTTAGAGAGTGGCATTAGCAATTGATGAAAAGAATGATGAATTCCTAAAGTATATGAGAGTGGATAAGATGAAATTGATAACCCCGACAACATACTCATCCATCTAATTCATTAAAGTGTTTGTATTCCTCTTTTCCATTGATCAACTTCATGCATATGATGGACAAATTTATGAACACCAAAATATGATGTCACAAACCTGTTTTTCAATTGGCAAGTGTGACCGAATCGTTCAAGTAATAAACTTGGTAAGACCAAGTATCGTTCTTCCCAAAGGACTCACGACCTAGTTTAGTTGTGTGGTTTCTTGATTAGCTAAGACTTAAAGACGAAATATTTGGATTTTATATGCAAAAGACGAAAATTAAATATGTATGAATGATGTTTTGATCAATGGCAAAAAGCAAAAGATAAACACTTTCAATGAAATATATGTATGAATATGTTGTTGGGGGTCAATTTCATCTTATCCACTCTTATATATTTTAAGAATTCAACATTCAACTCATCATTGTTAATGCCACTCTCTAAAGTACCTTTCAAGAAGGCTTCTCCCTAATCACGAGTTCATACAATTCCTAGCATTCCTAATGATCAGTTCATAAGTGCAGGAGCTTAACGACAACCAATATGATATTGGGAGAAATTCCCCGGATCTAGACTTCCCCGTACGCGCCCGTATCGACAAAACCAATAATCATGCATCGAATGAGTTAAACAATGCAAGCATTACGCAAAGAGGAAAAACCCTAACTAATGATGAAAGAAAGCATAGATCTTAATTAAAAGATGTAAAAACAGATTCCATATATGAGAGCTTCAAAAGATTACATTGATTCCCCAACAAACATACAGAGTTTAGTTCACCATATTCATGGTGAACCTAGATGAATAATAATGAAAGAATGAAAGATAAAACCCTAAAAAGGTGAAGAGGAAGCCTCAGCATCCAAGATCCTCCTTCAAAGGGGTGGAAGAGAGAGTGTTTGCCTCGTTTCTGCCAAAGATACCTAACCCTAGGAAACCCTAAAGCTTATATAGTATTCGTAAATTACAGAAAATTAGGTCCAAGTCCATTAAAGTGCCGCTCAGCGGTAAAATACCGCTCAGCGGTAAGTGCGTGTCACGTTTCTTCCCCTCAGCGACCATTTTGCCCCTCAGCGGTCCTCCCGTGAGCTCCTGAGTGCCGCTCAGCGGTAAACTGCCGCTGAGCGGTGACTTCGGCTTGTCTTTTTGCACTTTTTGATGTCTTTTTTGATTCCATATCTCTCCTTCTTCACTTCTTTCACCAAATTCACCTTAAAACCTGCACAAAAACACTGAAATCAAGCATAAACCTGTCCAGCTCTCTTATTTATGAAAATATGAAGAAAACCATGATTTCAAGCTAGTTTCTAAGTATAAAGGTTGCTTTTAGTATCAATTTTAAGCATGAAAATAACAGTTTTTCAACTGTTATCACAACCCCAAACTTAGAACTTTGCTTGTCCTCAAGCAAACAAGATGTAACTCAATCTTCAACCAATTCTTATGATGTTTCACTTATTCAAAAGTCTTCTTTTCAAGATAAGTAAAAACTTCAATCAAACTTATGACCAATATTTCAATCAAGATGTGGACATGCTTTAGTGTTCACAAAGTCATTTAAATTCCAACAAATGCTATTTTTCATGAATGATCAATCAATTAAGCATGGATGTTCATGTGCTAATGGAATATTTCCTCACTAGATAAAGTGTTTCACTCAACACACAAGTGTATAAGAGGTAAAGTGTTTCACTCATTCACTCCACTATCACAATGTTACATGAATCAACTTTGCCTTTCATTTTACCATAATCAAAAACATTCACAAGCATGCATCATCACAAGGACTTTTCAATGGCTTATAATGTGGCTGGGCTAACAAGAAAATTGGTTTTTCTGGATCACAAAATCCTTGAGTTAAGAGAATCATAACAACACAATCATCTTATTCATTCCCAACTTTCTTTTGCCTTTGCATTGAGCTTTGCTTCTTTTTCTTTTCTTTTCTTTTTCTTTGTATATTCTTACTTTTTAACTCTTAGCTCAATGCTTTTCATGTTTTCCCAACAACCCCAAACTTGAACATTTAACAATATCACACAAGATCTTCTACTTAACTCAAGGTAAAGATTTTCAATCAAGGGTTTCAGTGTATGTTCAAGGCTAAGGATTCAAAAGGAAAGAACACAAAGTGTTCTGATTTAGTGGGCTAATTTTACGCATTTGGCCAATAAAAAGGTTTCCAACAAACGGCCTTGATCATATGATGCAAAACAAGCAATTGATTCAATCATAGAAAACCTGGGCAAAATCATTCATACTTTCAAAGTAATAGCATTCAACAATAACAACTCTAGAGCTCAAAACCTCACATATAAGCTCATTCACATTTGACATACACATCCTGCTTAATTTCACAATCACAATCATGATATCATGCATTTGTTCACAAAGCTTGTGAATCACCTGTATAAGCATTTTAATGTGCACATCATCTCAACATCAATTAATCATAAGCATCATTCAGCATTACTTATCACACAATCACAGTTAATAGCAAACCATCATAACAAACCAGGTGTTCAATAGAGTACATCAAACCCTAATCTAAAAACAAAAACAAATAAGTTCAGAAAACTTAAACCACAAAAGCATAATCATATGATAGCATTTATCAGTAAATGCTATCTCAGCTCCTCATCAGTCTGAGCTGCCCTCTGTATCTTCTTCTTCTTCCTCATCTTCAGCATCTTCAAATGCATCATCATCATCAGCTTCATCTTCTTCCATCTCTTGAGCTGAAGCTTCAGCTGCTCCAGCTCCTCCTCCATGCACTGGTTCTTCTGGCCAAGCTACCACATTATGGAATTCATCCATAGTCCACCTGTGCGCTGGAGGTGTATCATACATCCCCACAATCATCTCAGCAGTAGCCACCTGCCCTCTGTGAATGGACTGCAACTGAGCACCTATAAGAGACATATACATGTCCCTCATCTGGAATGGTTCTGCTTCATGTGCATCAGCAGATGTCTGGCTCTGTGCTGGCCCTCTCTCTCTACGGGCCCGGCGTGGTGGAACTGGCTGAGCTGCATCCTCACCTCCACAGTACTGTCTGTAATAGGCCTCATCAATAGCTTTTCTTGGCCTCTCAAATGGTGGAGCAGAAGTGTCCACCCCAGCTATCTTGCAAAGGTGCGTGATCAAAGAAGGATGTCCTAGTGGTGCTTTGTTGTTTGAAGTATTGGCGCACACACTAATCTCATCAGCTATCACCTGCCCAATATTAACATTCAAGTTTCTGATAGCACAGTAGATGAAGAATGCCCTGCTGAGAGTAATATCTGACACATGTGAACATGGTTGAATGTTGGCATGAGAAAACGCCATCCAATACTTTGCAAGAGGAGTCAAATCTGTCCTCCTAATGTTAACCACTGAGCCAGATCTATTCCTTTGGAAGTGTCCTCCAGGTATACACAATACTCTCTCCACATCCTCATAATCAGCACCTTCCTCCATGCAAAGAGCAAACTGGCACTGCT
This sequence comes from Vigna umbellata, assembly GCF_029865625.1. NCBI lineage: Eukaryota > Viridiplantae > Streptophyta > Magnoliopsida > Fabales > Fabaceae > Vigna > Vigna umbellata. The sequence continues at coordinate 16,527,848 of NC_142175.1, read as the reverse complement.
CACCAGCCCCTACAGTGTCCAGGAAGTTATTAATAGAATCAGGATCATACCTGATAGCATGGCCTCTGACATAGCCCAAATAATTCTCAGCTGGATCATCACCAATCTTCTTTGCATTGGTGTAAAATTCCTTTACCACAGCTATGTTGGCAGGTGCAGGATAAGTGGCTAGCTTTCCCCAATCATTCCCTAACACTTGCTCTCCAAATTGAGGAGCAAAGTTCGGTATCATTCCAACCTTTCTCTCCATCAGAAGTCTCCTGTCCTGAACCACCCTAAAGTGCTTCTCATGTTTCCTAGAGAGGAACCTGCTAGAGTGGGGTTGCTCTGGTTCCTTTTCCTTTCTCTTGTTTGCCATGGTTTTCAATCTTTTTCCTGAAGAGGATGCCATTCCTACATTCAAAACACAAATACAAAACCACAGAACATGATGTTAATCATTAGTAAAGCATATAACAATACTCCTTTCGGAGCTAAACCACCGCTGAGGGCCAGAATTTCCCCTCAGCGCCACCAGTACCACATTCCAGATCACAAAAAACCAGAAAAACCTAATCTGGCAGAGTGCCGCTCAGCGGCAGTTTACCCCTCAGCGGTAACTCTGCAGATTTTGAAAAACCTGTTTTAAAGCTTTCCTAACTCCACCCAAATGCAATTTTCAGTTTTCCAGTTCATAATCATGTAGTTTAATCGGTTCAAACATCAAATATATCATCAAATCATGCATAGAAATCAAAACCCCTAAATATTCATGCTTTGACAATCACATTCAAATTCAAGAACCCTAGAATGAACAAAATGCATTTTACTTACTTGGGTGGAGATACTAGATGCAATAAGAATGCTTCCAAGCTAAGATACTCTCTTCCAACCCCAAACTTGAATGGAACACTAGAGAGCAAGTGAGTGGAAGAGAAATTTTCAAGAGGAAAAAATGAAAAGATGTGGAAAACCTTGGAAAAGGTATGTGGAAGTGTTTGTGCAGAGAAGAGCCTGGATAGAAAAACCTAAGTCGCAGCTTGGGGTATAAAAATACCCTAATGGGCTCTGGTCCCGCTAAGGGGAAACTAAAGCCCATCTGCGAGAGTACCGCTCAGCGGCACTTTCGTGATGTGCTCTTCTCCTTCTTTTCTTAACCTACGTGCCTCCCATACATGCCCCTCACTGGTTCCCTGCAATTCAATGTTTAAAATGCTTATGCAAACCCTAACTAAAATAAACAAACAGAAATATTCAATCAACTGGGTTGCCTCCCAGGTAGCGCTTGTTTAACGTCACGAGCCTGACCCAAAATCCACCAATACCCATCAGTAGGTGCAAAATTTTCTTACCAACACCCACCAGTAGGTGTTACAAACATAGTATCCTTCAGTAGATACTTAACCACCTTAGCATCCTTCAGTAGATGCTATTTCCAACAAAATAATTACAAAAATAATGTTCACAAATTAAAAATTACAAAAACCAAATCAAATGTCTTTAAATCCACTGGGTTGCCTCCCAGCAAGCGCTCTTTTAATGTCATTAGCTTGACCCAATAAAGTTCAAGTTCCATCTTCTTTATAGTTGATGTTGTCATTCCACCAACTCCTCAGCTGTTTCCTTTGAACTGTTTTGGTCCTTCTAGAATATGGAGACTCTATCTCTATCATCTCCTTCTCTTTAAAGCCCTTCACAACCCACAACTTGTTCTTGATTCTTACAGGTGTGCCAAGTTGGAGTTTTCTTTTCTCCCAGTCACTAGGAATTTTTTCTCCTCTTCCAGTATCTTCTTCCTTGGGTACCTGAAACAACAAACAATGGTTACCTGCAATCTTGAGATTTTCATCTTTATGGCTAGTCATGGGTGCATCTCGAAATGCAGCTTTATAACTAGCCTCTTCCTCCTTTGCTTGCGTCTCATCTTTGAAGACGTCTACCACCACTCTCTCCTCTCTGTCCTGGAGCACCACTATACCTTCATTTACATCAATGATAGCCCTGGCCGTTTTCATAAACGGTCTTCCAAGTATGATAGGTATCTTCTCTGTCTCCATCTTCATCACCACAAAGTCTGCCAAGAACTGAAGTTTGCCAACACAAACTATAATGTCCTCTACAATCCCACATGGCTCCTTTGAAGATCCATCGGCCATTACTATTTTAACCTTTGCAGGTTTCACTTTAACATTGCCGATTTGCTCCAATAAAGAGTAAGGTATCAAGTTAACACTTGAACCTAAATCAAGGAGAGCTTTCTTCACCTTTTTCTTCCCTATGGTACAAGGGATAGAAAAACTACCTGGATCTAATGCTTTAGGAGGGAATGGCTCGTTTTTAACAGTTATACATTTCTTTGCTTCATCACCTCTACGTCTTTTCTTTGTAGAGATGTTCTCATCAGATTTTGTGTAAACTGTGATTTTCTATAGAATCTGCTCCCAAGGTGCATCATTATCCAACATCTTGAATAATTCTGTGAAATCCAATTGTTTCTCTTGATTTATTGGAAAAGGAAAAATATTTTCGCTCTCTATTTCTCTTCTTTCTTCTGTTTCTCCTTCTTCTAACTCAATTATCTCTTCATTCACACTCTTTACCACCTTGCACTCTTCTCTGGGGTTAACCTCAGTATTAGCCCCAAAATTTCTATTTGGTCTTTCTTCCAATTGCTTGGTATTCTGACCCATTTGAATCTCCAAATTCTTTATAGCAGCTTCAGTGCTCTTTTGAGAAGATTCAGTTTTCTGTATGAATTGCTGAAGAGTTTCTTCCAACCTTGTTGATCTTTCATTAAGCATAGATAACTGTTGCCAAAAGGTTGGTTGCTGCTGCTGCTTATTATATTGATTAGCTTGCCCAGTTTGTCCTTGACCAAAGCTTGGATGTGGTTTCCACCCTTGATTGTAATTCCCTTGACGGTATGGAAATTGATTAGCCATGAAATTAACATCCTCCACGGCTTCCACTAGAAAAGCACATTGACCATTGATATGATCACCTCCACATAATTCGCACAACTGGGTTTGTACCTGTGCAACAGTTTTCAACTCTTTAGGTAATTGTGCAAGAGTTTTAGTCAGAGTTTCCAGCTGTTGAGTTAGAATTTTATTTTGAGCTAGCAAGGCATCATGTGTTTGTAATTGAAGAACCCCTTTTTGTTGCATAGGAGCTCCTCTCTCACTGTGCAGCTCATTATCACTAGTAGCCATGTTGTCAATGATTTCTGTAGCTTCCTCTGGAGTTTTCCATTTGATATTTCCTCCTGCTGAGGCGTCAAGCATCATCTTGGTTTGTGAACCAAGACCTTCAAGGAAAGTTAAGACTACTTCCTGTTCTTCAAAGCCATGCGTGGGTGTTTTTCTTAGTAGACTTTTGTATCTATCCCATGCATGCCCTAGTGATTCTTCCATGCCCTGCTTAAATGAAGAAATCTCTTGCTTGCCTTTTGTCACCTTTGATTGTGGAAAGTACTTGTTCAAAAACTTTGTTACCACTGCTTCCCACTCTGTGAAACTTCCTTCTGGGAAAGAATTCAACCAAAGCTTAGCATTGCCTCCCAATGAGAAAGGAAACAAACTAAGTTTGATCGCTTCATCTGGCACCCCATTAATTTTGACTGTGTTGCAAATTTCATTGAATGTAGTAAGGTGCTCATATGGGCTTTCATGAGATAACCCATTAAATTGATTACTTTTCACCAGTTGGATCAGTGCTGGTTTGACCTCCATGTTAGCTGCATTGACTCTTGGTCTAGCTATGCTGTTAAAGTGCTGAGGTCCAGCTATATTGGTGTAATCAGCAAGAGTTCTTCTGATATTATTGTTCTCCATATTTTCTGTGCTATGAACAGAACCTTGTGGTGATGGTTGTAACAGAGTTTCCGGAGGAGGAAAAAGTTCTCTAGATGTTCGGATTCTTCTCCTCCGTCTATTGTCTTCTAATCCTTCAAGCAGAGGTTCTGTTGTTTTCTTGCTCCTAGTTCGAATTGCCTCCTGCATACACAAGAACACAAAACCCTAGAAAAGATTTGGTTAGCACAAAAAGATATAAGAGAAGATAAAAACAGAAAATAAAAACAGAAAACAGAAAAACAGAAAACAGAAAAATAAAATAAAATCAAATAAAATACAAACTGAAAAACAGAAAACAGAAAAATAAAATAAAATAAAAAAAAATTCGAAATTTTAATTAAAAATAAAAAAATAAGTCAAAGATAATCAATAATCACACAAATTAACTAGTTAAACCACGAGTCCCCGGCAACGGCGCCAAAAACTTGATGGACAAATTTATGAACACCAAAATATGATGTCACAAACCTGTTTTTCAATCGGCAAGTGTGACCGAATCGTTCAAGTAATAAACTTGGTAAGACCAAGTATCATTCTTCCCAAAGGACTCACGGCCTAGTTTAGTTGTGTGACCGAATCGTTCAACTCATCATTGTTAATGCCACTCTCTAAAGTACCTTTCAAGAAGGCTTCTCCCTAATCACGAGTTCATACAATTCCTAGCATTCCTAATGATCAGTTCATAAGTGCAGGAGCTTAACGACAACCAATATGATATTGGGAGAAATTCCCCGGATCTAGACTTCCCCGTACGCGCCCGTATCGACAAAACCAATAATCATGCATCGAATGAGTTAAACAATGCAAGCATTACGCAAAGAGGAAAAACCCTAACTAATGATGAAAGAAAGCATAGATCTTAATTAAAAGATGTAAAAACAGATTCCATATATGAGAGCTTCAAAAGATTACATTGATTCCCCAACAAACATACAGAGTTTAGTTCACCATATTCATGGTGAACCTAGATGAATAATAATGAAAGAATGAAAGATAAAACCCTAAAAAGGTGAAGAGGAAGCCTCAGCATCCAAGATCCTCCTTCAAAGGGGTGGAAGAGAGAGTGTTTGCCTCGTTTCTGCCAAAGATACCTAACCCTAGGAAACCCTAAAGCTTATATAGTATTCGTAAATTACAGAAAATTAGGTCCAAGCCCATTAAAGTGCCGCTCAGCGGTAAAATACCTCTCAGCGGTAAGTGCGTGTCACGTTTCTTCCCCTCAGCGGCCATTTTGCCCCTCAGCGGTCCTCCCGTGAGCTCCTGAGTGCCGCTGATGAGAGGGTCGCACCTCCCACAAAATTTGTGCATAAAAGAATGCAGTATAGACTAGGAAGTGACTCCTAGGTCGTCTCTCAAGGACCAATTTGGGCTCAGTCTCAGATCAAACACGCAGTGGGGGGGTTTGTGAAAATGTTTTTGAATGCAATTCAACTCAACTTTAAAACACGATTGTAAACACAAGATTAAAACAGTTAAACTAACATCAATACTAAAATATCACAACCAAGAAAAATAGAGAACATTAAATTGAAAAGTACTTTAACCAAATTAAAAGTGCAACCTTTAGCCAAACAATTAAATGCAAACTGAGAATGGCGGGAATTGAAAATGAATGCTTAAAGAAATTTAACATTAAATGTTTGAAGAAGTAAAGAAAACTAAACCCGTTACTCCATTAAACTGTGACAACACGCCACTTCCGAGTGCATCCCCTTCTTCACCGTGCAACCCTTTTGTCAAGCCAAAAAGAAAATGAATTTCACTTAGGTGGCAGCCGGTCCTGTGTGAAGCCATGCGTGTTGTGCTTCCTAAAAGCCAACAAGACCGTGACACCTCTCTTTTCTTCTCCGTTCCAGCAAGAAAAAAAATTAAAGCTTTAATAAAAAAAATATTGGAATGTATGCATCCTAATTAAAGAGAAATCAATCTCCGTTCCAGCAAAGAAGTTGAGTGCAGCCGTGACACCACACTCTTTCAATATCCATGTGCCTCCATTCTTCAAAGTGAAATGGAATCTTCCAAAAGCAATTCATCAACGTGTGTCCTAGCTTTTCCAGCCGTGCTACTCCTCACTTCCCGTAACGTGTGCACCATCAATCAACACTATCACCGCTTGCAGCACTTCTCCAATCTCCGTGCTTCCTTCTCAACTCCAAATATGCGTGCAGCTGCTCCCCAAGATGTGACAGCGTTCTCTCCACGCAGCACCTTCCGTGAGCTGCTTCTCATTTCACAAATAAAAGAAAACATTCTCCTGGTGCACCGCTGGCAGCTGCCTCTGCTCCACTTCCGTGCATACCATTCCAGCCGTGACACCACACGCTTCTTTTCTTACAAGAAATAAATTGGATGCCAGCGTTTTTCAAAAGCCAATGAAAGCCCGTGTGTGCACCTCCTAAATTAAATCAATGCTTGCTTTTCTAACAGCTGAATGAAATTACCTTAACATACTAAAAGAAAAGAAAGAAAATGTGTTCATCAATTGTATCCAAAATCCACAGTAACAGTGTGCCCATTCTTCATTCACGCTCCCAACGTCCAAGACCGAGAGAGGAGAAAACTAAAAAGAACAGTGGCTAAAACAAAGTGTAAGTGGCGGCTACTTTTCTAAGGGCCGTGTGTCCCTTTTTAGGGTAGGGTCCACACATACAAAAACCCTAGGTCCAAGTCATTAATTTCTAATTTTTGGGTCTAATCTAATTTACCAAAAATTGACCCAAAATATAAAAGTTGATACAAAAAATTCTAAACTACTGAATTACATTTTAATTAATTCTAAAATGTCTGTGTGGAGAGTCTTGGATTTATTTGGCATTCTTCCTGATGTCCCAAAATGTATTTCCAAAATTTTCCTGCACTTCAAAAATGCACTTAATCAGCTCATAAAACCCAAATTAGCGCAATTACAAATTTCCGACCAAATTAAGCACAATTCGGAAAACGGGGAAATAACAAACAATTAAACACAATTCCCTGGTCTATTTAAGTGCAATAAACTAAATATAATTCAAGAAATAACGACTCATCAAAATAGACCACACTTAGTCTTTTGCACTCCTGGGCAAAACTAAGACGAAAACTAGGGGACTACTCAAACATCAGGGAGCTGACACAGACTCGACAGATAGACAACAAAGACTCAACAAAGACAGAAACAGAATTACACAGTTCTCCAGGAATCTGGACCAAGAAAAGAAGTAGACAATTCCAACACAGAATGAATCAGAGAAAGCAGATACTCATGAAATCATCCAAGCAATTCAAGACATGGCAAAATGATTAATCAGCTCAAGAGGTGAATCAAAAGTAACAAAACCTCACAAATGCACTATCAGTGTTTCTCTCAAGCGTATAAGGTAAAGAATTTCAACTCAATGCACTCAAGAAAGCAAACAACAACAAACTTGGCAAGCCTCTAATATCATCACTCAAAACATATGCATGTTCAAATCAAAAGGTCTTTTATGGATGTAATGGGGCCAAGGACATGGGAGGATAACATATGGATGAGAAGCTGTAAACCAAAAAAAATAGAGGAGCAGTGGGGAACAAGTGTAAACACAGTCAGATCACACCCAAAACCTCTAATTCAATCCTCTTTTTGACCCCATTATTCACAAAATTTTTTTTCATCATTTTTTTTTATATATTTTTTTTTTCTTCATCCTGTCTCTTTTCTTTTCTCTCTTTTCAAAACAAAACTGTAAAAGACAAGATTTACAAAAACAAAACAATAAGAGGAACCAATTAGCCAATTCATCAGAATCCCCAGGGAGACCACACTTGTTCCCAAAACGCTTCCAAAGCTCCAAAATTCCCTAAGGTTAAGGTAATCATGGTTTTTCATTTAGGGCTAGTGTATGAGCTTCAAAATGTGACACACGGACATTTTAGAATTAATTAAAATGTAATTCAGTAGTTTAGAATTTTTTGTATCAACTTTTATATTTTGGGTCAATTTTTGGTAAATTAGATTAGACCCAAAAATTAGAAATTAATGACTTGGACCTAGGGTTTTTGTATGTGTGGACCCTACCCTAAAAAGGGACACACGGCCCTTAGAAAAGTAGCCGCCACTTACACTTTGTTTTAGCCACTGTTCTTTTTAGTTTTCTCCTCTCTCGGTCTTGGACGTTGGGAGCGTGAATGAAGAATGGGCACACTGTTACTGTGGATTTTGGATACAATTGATGAACACATTTTCTTTCTTTTCTTTTAGTATGTTAAGGTAATTTCATTCAGCTGTTAGAAAAGCAAGCATTGATTTAATTTAGGAGGTGCACACACGGGCTTTCATTGGCTTTTGAAAAACGCTGGCATCCAATTTATTTCTTGTAAGAAAAGAAGCGTGTGGTGTCACGGCTGGAATGGTATGCACGGAAGTGGAGCAGAGGCAGCTGCCAGCGGTGCACCAGGAGAATGTTTTCTTTTATTTGTGAAATGAGAAGCAGCTCACGGAAGGTGCTGCGTGGAGAGAACGCTGTCACATCTTGGGGAGCAGCTGCACGCATATTTGGAGTTGAGAAGGAAGCACGGAGATTGGAGAAGTGCTGCAAGCGGTGATAGTGTTGATTGATGGTGCACACGTTACGGGAAGTGAGGAGTAGCACGGCTGGAAAAGCTAGGACACACGTTGATGAATTGCTTTTGGAAGATTCCATTTCACTTTGAAGAATGGAGGCACATGGATATTGAAAGAGTGTGGTGTCACGGCTGCACTCAACTTCTTTGCTGGAACGGAGATTGATTTCTCTTTAATTAGGATGCATACATTCCAATATTTTTTTTATTAAAGCTTTAATTTTTTTTCTTGCTGGAACGGAGAAGAAAAGAGAGGTGTCACGGTCTTGTTGGCTTTTAGGAAGCACAACACGCATGGCTTCACACAGGACCGGCTGCCACCTAAGTGAAATTCATTTTCTTTTTGGCTTGACAAAAGGGTTGCACGGTGAAGAAGGGGATGCACTCGGAAGTGGCGTGTTGTCACAGTTTAATGGAGTAACGGGTTTAGTTTTCTTTACTTCTTCAAACATTTAATGTTAAATTTCTTTAAGCATTCATTTTCAATTCCCGCCATTCTCAGTTTGCATTTAATTGTTTGGCTAAAGGTTGCACTTTTAATTTGGTTAAAGTACTTTTCAATTTAATGTTCTCTATTTTTCTTGGTTGTGATATTTTAGTATTGATGTTAGTTTAACTGTTTTAATCTTGTGTTTACAATCGTGTTTTAAAGTTGAGTTGAATTGCATTCAAAAACATTTTCACAAACCCCCCCACTGCGTGTTTGATCTGAGACTGAGCCCAAATTGGTCCTTGAGAGACGACCTAGGAGTCACTTCCTAGTCTATACTGCATTCTTTTATGCACAAATTTTGTGGGAGGTGCGACCCTCTCATCAAAATGGCGCCGTTGCCGGGGACCAACGGTTCGGTCTTAGGTCTTTTGTTGTGTTAGTGTCTTTTTGTTGTGTTTGTGTGTGTTGTGTTTTGTCTTGTGTTGTGATGTGATGTGATGTTCTGTTTTGTGTGTGCGTGTTGCATGTATAAATGTGTTGTGTTTTATTTGTTTCGTGATTTTTAGTATTCTTCTTTTTCCATGTCTACCTATTTTGATTTCGTGAATACTGCTTATTCTGCCAGTGCCTCTGATTATGATTCTCCTTCTGCATGTTACTTTGATTGTGATTCATATTCTGCTGATTTTTATGCTGAGAACAATGTGGCTCATCCTCAAATTTCTGAGAGCTCTCTTTGGGAGCCGGTTCCACCTAATGAGGATGGTGATCATTTAGTTCTCACCACTGGACTGATGAATTTGTTGCCCAAGTTTTATGGTCTTGCAGGTGAATGCCCACATGAACATTTGGATAGGTTTTATCGAATTTGCTCTTTAATGAAACTTCCAAATGTCCCGGACGATCTAGTTTTCTTAAGAGCATTCCCGCACTCATTAGAAAGAGCACCAAAAGATTGGAAAGACTCTCTTCCTCCAGGATCCATTACCAGATGGGAAGATCTTGAGCATAAATTTCTGAGTAAATTCTCCCATGTGCAAGATGGATACGACAACGGTCTTGGATGGAATGACCCTACCTTGGGATGGTACAATGCTCCACAACATCAATATCAAGAACCACCATTTCAGAGTACCTTCATGCCTCCACCAGTCCAGCAATATCAGAGTCAGCAATATGATGCTTCTGCCGAAACAGCTCCTCAGCCTTCTACTTCTGAGCCTACATTGCAGGAGTTGTTGGAGCAGATGACCATGCAGAACCTTCAGTTTAGGCAAGAGAACATGCAGTTCCAGCAAGAAATAGGAGCTGCCATTCAGAGTATGACTGATCAGATAGGGCAGATGGCCACTCAACTCGCTGAGGAACAGTCTCAAGATTCAGAGTTACCATTTCAGACTGTTCAGATTCCAGATGATGATGATAGTGGCATCAACATAGAAGATGGGGAGAAGAGTCATGAACTTACTATTGTGCCATCTACTTTCCCATCATCCTATGTCCCTACCCTTGCACCTGAGGAGAGTGATGAGTATTTTGAGGAGCAGGCAGAATTAAGCAGTGATCCTGAACCAGGTAGACCACCTTCATCTTCCCACACTTTAGCAATCTTCAAGGAAGAGGAGGTAAGCATACCTCAATTTGATTATGTTGATGATTACGTTGTTGAGAGGTATGCTGATGATTGTATTGTTGATGAGTCTGATTTTAATTTTCCCTCTATGCATGATGAGAACCAATTTTTGATGTCGCATCCGAATGTTTATTCTCCATGCATTGAACATGAATCTGAGTCTGTCGTTGATATTGCTTGTGATTTTGAAATTGATTCATGTTCTGAGGATGTATCTGAGGTTCAGTCTGTTACACTTGGATTGAAAGAAATGAGGAAAGTATAGGCTCAACAAGGGTTTTCAAAGAATCAGAACAAGGTAAGCTTATTTGGCTAGAGAGGCTCAAGAACAAAACTGCCTTTATCACTTCCAAACATGCATATCAATCAAGAATTATCAACAAGAGTCAAGCCAAGGCATATGTGCAAGCAGTCAAGAGACATATCACACACAAGAAAGAACATAAAGTGGCTCAAATCTCACACAGGGTAATTTATGTCACAATCAAATCAACCTCTCAAACATCATAATCATCTTCCCAAGCAGAGAAAAGCAAGGATTTCAAACAAATCAGAGTATCAATGAAGTGAAAGATACATCTACAACCTAAACAAAGTCCAAAAATCAAGAGAAACATGTAAAACTGTACACAAGACACAACAAAAACTACCTAGAAAAAAAAAAAAATTTAACCAAGAAAACAAAAACTAACAAAGAAAAATAAAAAAAAATCTCCCCATAAAAATCTCCCCCAATAGACCACACTTAAACTACACAGTGTCCTCAATGTGTCATAAGCATAAGATCGAAAATCAAAACAATGAACAGATCATGGACAAGTGCAATAAAAGTAGGAAAAAGGGGAGAAGAGAGAAAGGAAACTCCCCTGATCATGGTGGCAGTTGCCAATTTTGGACTTTCAGGGAGATGTCTTCCACCATAGTATCCAGCAAGGAGGTTTTGAGGATGAACTGCTTCATCCTCCAAATCTGATCTAGCAGTGAAATGTTTTCCACAGCTGGATCTATGCAATGATTGTTGATGAGCAGGTTCAGCAGGTGCCTGTTGATCTTGAAGCTTTTGTCAATGTTAGCACCTTTATTTTCCACTGTGGGTGTTTGTCTATCAAATTCATGTGTACCTCCTGCAATAGGGTTAGTGCAATGTGGCTCTACAGAAATTACATGCAGGGGTATAACACCCAATCCGTGCATACCATTCCAGCCGTGACACCACACGCTTCTTTTCTTACAAGAAATAAATTGGATGCCAGCGTTTTTCAAAAGCCAATGAAAGCCCGTGTGTGCACCTCCTAAATTAAATCAATGCTTGCTTTTCTAACAGCTGAATGAAATTACCTTAACATACTAAAAGAAAAGAAAGAAAATGTGTTCATCAATTGTATCCAAAATCCACAGTAACAGTGTGCCCATTCTTCATTCACGCTCCCAACGTCCAAGACCGAGAGAGGAGAAAACTAAAAAGAACAGTGGCTAAAACAAAGTGTAAGTGGCGGCTACTTTTCTAAGGGCCGTGTGTCCCTTTTTAGGGTAGGGTCCACACATACAAAAACCCTAGGTCCAAGTCATTAATTTCTAATTTTTGGGTCTAATCTAATTTACCAAAAATTGACCCAAAATATAAAAGTTGATACAAAAAATTCTAAACTACTGAATTACATTTTAATTAATTCTAAAATGTCTGTGTGGAGAGTCTTGGATTTATTTGGCATTCTTCCTGATGTCCCAAAATGTATTTCCAAAATTTTCCTGCACTTCAAAAATGCACTTAATCAGCTCATAAAACCCAAATTAGCGCAATTACAAATTTCCGACCAAATTAAGCACAATTCGGAAAACGGGGAAATAACAAACAATTAAACACAATTCCCTGGTCTATTTAAGTGCAATAAACTAAATATAATTCAAGAAATAACGACTCATCAGCCGCTCAGCGGTAAACTGCCGCTCAGCGGTGACTTCGGCTTGTCTTTTTGCACTTTTTGATGTCTTTTCTGATTCCATATCTCTCCTTCTTCACTTCTTTCACCAAATTCACCTTAAAACCTGCACAAAAACACTGAAATCAAGCATAAACCTGTCCAGCTCTCTTATTTCTGAAAATATGAAGAAAACCATGATTTCAAGCTAGTTTCTAAGTATAAAGGTTTCTTTTAGTATCAATTTTAAGCATGAAAATAACAGTTTTTCAACTGTTATCAGCATACATGTTTAATTACTGTCTTTTGCATTTAAAACTACAATCAATTGTTCACAAATCTTAAATAATCAACAAAATCATATAACTAACTAGGCCTTGAGTCCTTTGGGAGAACGATACTTGGTCTTACCGAGTTTTATTACTTGATACGATTCGGTCATACTTGCCGAGGGTTAGACAAGTTTTTGGCACTGTTTTTCGGTGTTAATAAAATTGTCATCAGCATGCTGGACGTGAAGGCTTTCATGGGCCATCTCCGTGAGCAAGACGTATAGGTCGTGTGTTGCTTGGACGTTGTTGGATGTGCTTCTTCTTTTTGCCACTTCTTTGACGCGTGCTGAAGCTGCTTGCTGGATGCCCCAACTGTGGGCCGTGTGTTGCTGTCCACGCTCCCCTAGACGTGTCTCTCCTTGGACGCGTGGTTTGTTGATGGAAGAAGGTGTGGGCCGTGTTGCTTCATTTCTCGTGCTGGGACGTGGCCAGCTTCACGTGTTGCCAATTGCTGGATGCTACCAATGTGGAATGCTGGACTCTCTTCTTTCAATTGCTGGACCGTGGATCAGCTCCTGGAAGCGTGAAGTCTTCTCTCTATTGGGCTTGCTGTTGGAAAATGAAGAAACATGTTGGGCCATGAGCTTCTTTTAAAGCTGCTGCTGGACGTGCTTTAATTCTCCAAGAACCCCTTCACGTGCAGACCCATTCATTCATCCAGCACACTTTATTTTAAAAGAAGCTTCTCCAATCAAGCCCATCTCCATGTGCACTCCCATAATTTAAATCCACACCTCCTCACTCACTTTAGCTTAAAAATATGATTGATGTGCCATTTCCCTTTAAGTCCCAAATATTATCCAATAATTTTCCTACAATTAATAATGCAAATAATTAGTCTCAGATAATTCAAATTAATAAATATAAGAATTTCTGATCAAATTAAGCACAATTAGTAAAAATGGGAAAATACTGGACAATTAAGCACAATTCCCCGATTAATTCTAGCACAATAAACTAAGTGAAGTGAACAAAATATTGACTCATCAAAATAGACCACACTTAGTCTTTTGCACACCTGGGCAAAATCAAGACGCAGATCAGGGAATAGTTCAAAGGACATTAGGTGTACGACACAAACTCAGTATACAGAAAACAAACACTCTCAAGGAAACAAATCGAATTACATAGTTCTCAAGAAATCTGGACAACGAAAAGAAGTAGACAATATTTGACACAAAATCACAGAAAACAGATACTCAGAGAAATCATCCAAGCAATTCAAAGTATGGCAAAATAATCAATCAGCTCAAGAGGTGAATCAAAAATAACAAAACCTCACAGATGCACGATCAGTGTTTCTCTCAAGTGTCTAGGGTAAAGAATTTCAACTCAATGCACTCAAGAAAGCAAACACAAACAGACTTGGCAAGCCTCTATATTCAACACTCAGAAACATATGCATGTTCAAATCAAAAGGTCTTTTATGGTTGTAATGGGGCCAAGGACAGGGGAGGATGAAATATGGATAAGTAGCTACAAACCACAAGAAATAGAGGAGCAATGGGGAATCAGTGTAAACACAGTGAAATCACACCCAAAACCTCTAATTCAATCTTCTTCTCGACTCCATTATTCACAAACAATTCTTTTTTTTTTGTCTTGTCTCTTTTCTTTTCTTTTCTCTATTTAGGACTCAACTGTATGAGAAAAGATACACAACATATCTACAAAAATGAAACACGAAGAGGAACCAACTAGCCAATTCATTAGAATGCCTAGGAAGACCACCCTTATTCCCAAAACACTTCCAAAGCTCCAAAATTCCCTAAGGTTAAGGTAATCATGGTTTTTCACTTAGGGCTAGTGTATGAGCTTCAAAAGAAAGAAATGAGGAAAGTATAGGCTCAAAAAGGGTTTTCAAAGAATCAGAACAAGGTAAGCTTATTTGGATAGAGAGGCTCAAAAACAAAAATGCCTTTATCATTTCTAAACATGCATATCAATCAAGAATTATCAAAAAGAGTCAAGCCAAGGCATATGTGCAAGCAATCAAGAGACATGTCATGCACAAGAAAGAACATTAAGTGGCTCAAATCCTCACACAGGATATTTGTCACAATCAAATCAACCTCTTAAACATCATAATCATCTTCCAAGCAGAGAAAAGCAAGGATTTCAAACTAATGAGAGTATAAATCAAGTGAAGTGAAAGACTAGTGTACAACTTAAACACAATCCAGAATTGAAGAGAAAAATGTAAAATTGCACATAAAACACACTAAAAACAACTTAAAATAGAAAAAATTGAACACACAAAACAAAAAAATTGAACACACAAAAAAAAACTAACAAAGAAAAATCAGAATCTCCCCCAATAGACCACACTTAAACTACACAGTGTCCTCAATGTGTTATAAGCATAAGATTAGCAATCAGAACAGTGAACAAATCATGGACATGAGCAAATAAAAGTAGGAAAAAGGGAGAGAAGGAAAATGCAAACTCCCGTAGGTTACGGTGGAAGCTGCCAATTTTGGACTATCAGGGAGATGTCTTCCTCTTCAGGATCCAGCAAGGAAGTTTTGAGGACGAACTGCTTCATCCTCCAGATTTGATCAAGCAGGGAAATGTCTTCCACAGTTGGATCTAAGAAGAAATTGTTGATGAGCGGGTTCAGCTGGTGCTCATTGATCTTGAAGCTTTTGTCAGTGTTAGCACCTTTATTTTCCACTATGGGTGCATGTTGGTTAAATATATGTGTACCTCCTGCATCATGGTTAGTGCAATGTGTCTCTGCAGAAATTTCATGCAGGGGTATAACACCCAATCCCAATTCATTATACTGAACCTCATCTATACTCTCAAGACATGAATCAATTTCAAATTTAGAAACGATATTAACCACAGACTCAGATTCATGTTCAGTGCATGGATAAGAAGTATTCAAATAGGATGGCAAAAGTGGTTTCTCATCATGCAAAGAGTGAAAAGCAAAAGCATGCTCATCAACATTATAATCATCAGTAGCATACCCATCAACAGTATAATCGTGAACAACATAACCATGAACATAATCATCAATGACATAATCATACTGAGGTATGCTTACCTCCACTTCCTTGAAGTTTTTCTAGAGTGTGAGAAGATGAAGGTGGTCTACCTGGTTCAGAATTACTGCTTATTCTTGCCTCCTCCTCAAAATATTCATCAGTCTCCTCAGGTGCAAGAGTAGGGACATAGGACGATGGGAAAGTAGGTGGCACAGTATGCACGTGACTCTAGTTCCGATCTCATATGTTGATGGCACTATTATCATCATCTGGAATCTGAACAGTCTGAAATGGTAACTCTGAATCTTAAGACTGTTCCTTAGTAAGTTGAGTGGCCATCTGCCCTATCTGATCATTCAAACTCTGAATGGCAGCTTGAGTTTCCTGTTGGAACTCCATGTTCTCTTGCTTGAACTGAAGATTTTGCATGGTCATCTGTTCCAATAACTCCTTCAATCACTAGTGCAGAAAGGGCTTTAGACATCCGTTCTTTTGGCCTTTTGACGTCCGACGTTCCCCCGACGTCTTTGTGGGTGACGTTACTCAGACGTCGGGGGTTCACACCGGACGTGTGTATAGACGTGCAGTGTGTCAGGCCGAACGTGTATATAGACGTCCAGTGTGTCAGGCCGGACGTCCATATAGACGTCCCCACGTGCCCGTCTGACGTCCCCATAGACGTTCGTCTCCTCCCTCCCCCGACGTCTACCTGCCTGATTGTTTTGTGGTAGCGGCTGGGGTTGGACGTCCGTTTGTGCACTGCCAGACGTCTATAGACGTCCGACAGTGCACTAACCGACGCTTACTGGGCTCCAAATTGAGGAGCAAAGTTAGGTATCATTCCAACCTTTCTCTCCATCAGAAGTCTCCTGTCCTGAACCACCCTAAAGTGCTTCTCATGTTTCCTAGAGAGGAACCTGCTAGATTGGGGTTGCTCTGGTTCCTTTTCCTTTCTCTTGGTTGCCATGGTTTTCAATCTTTTTCCTGATGAGGATGCCATTCCTACATTCAAAACACAAACAAAACCACAGAACATGATGTTAATCATTAGTAAAACACAGAACACAACTCCTTTCGAAGCTAAACCACCACTGAGGGCCAGAATTCCCCCTCAGTGCCACCAGTACCACATTCCAGATCACAAAAAACCAGAAAAACCAAATCTGGCAGAGTGCCGCTCAGCGGTAGTTTACCCCTCAGCGGTAACTCTGCAGATTTTTGAAAAACCTGTTTTAAAGCTTTCCTAACTCCACCCAAATGCAATTTTCAGTTTTCCAGTTCATAATCATGCAGTTTAATCGGTTCAAACATCAAATATATCATCAAATCATGCAAAGAAATCAAAACCCCTAAATCTTCATGCTTTGACAATCATATTCAAAATCAGAAACCCTAGAATGAACAAAATGCATTTTACTTACTTGGGTGGAGATACTAGATGCAATGAGAATGCTTCCAAGCTAGAATGCTCTCTTCCAACCCCAAACTTTGATGGTACACTAATGAAAAATTGAGTGGAAGAGAAATTTTCTTAAGAGGGAAGAGTGAAAAGATGTGGAAAACCTTGGAGAAGGTATGTGGGAGTGTTTGTGCAGAGAAAAATCTGAAAGTGTTACAGAATACGCAGCTTAGGGTTTAAAAATACCCTAATGGGCTCGGGTCCCGCTAAGGGGCAATCTAAGCCCCTTTTACGATACCACCGCTCAGCGGCACTTTCGTGTTGTGCTTTTCTTCTTCCTAGCTTACCCTAGGTGCCTTCTACTCATGCCCCTCACTTGCTCCCTGCAATTAATTTCTCAAATCACTCAAACATTCAATCCCTATCATGCAACTAAAGCAGAATCAAAACAAACAATACAGATAAAATCAATCAACTAGGTTGCCTCCCAGGTAGCGCTTGTTTAACGTCACGAGCCTGACCCAAAATCCTCCAACACCCATCAGTAGGTGTTACAATCTTACCAACACCCATCAGTAGGTGTTACAAACTTACCAGCACCCATCAGTAGGTGCAAAATTTTCTCACCAACACCCATCAGTAGGTGTTATAACTTAGTATCCTTCAGTAGATACTTAACCACCTAGCATCCTTCAGTAAATGCTATATCCAACAAAATATTTACAAAAATAATGTCCACAAATTAAAAATTACAAAACCAAAATAAAATCAAAAGTTTTTTAAATCACTGGGTTGCCTCCCAGCAAGCGCTCTTTTAACGTCACTAGCTTGACCCAATAAATCTCATGTTCCATCTTCGTTTTCTTCTTTCTACTCAACTTCTTCAGAAATTTGATCAAACCAGGAACCTGTTGCAGTGTCTCAATCATAGGAACTTTAATCTCCAATTTCTTGAAGATTTCCATAAAGCACTTAAATTTCTTTTCCTTCCTATGATTCTTCTTTAGATGAGGATGGGATTTTTCGTATGATTCCTTCTTCTTTCCTCTCATCTTCTTTTTCTTACGCTTCCTCTCCCTAAATTTTCTCTTTTTCTTTTCTCTTATTTTTTTCTTCCCTTCTCTTTTTCTTTTCAACTTCTTTATTTTCACACAAATTTTCTTTCTCTCTTCTCTCTCAACCACTTCTTTTTCTTTTTCTTCATCTTTATCTTTCTCACTCAACTCTTCTTTCTCTTTTCTCTCTACCCTTTCCTCATCTCCCTCTAATTTTTCCTCATCAAGAATCTTGTCACTTTCAGTGATAATGACTTGCCCTTCCTCCTTAAGGTTAACTTCAGTATTAACATCATCATTCAATCTCTGATTGATGTAACGAAGTTGCATCTCCATTCTTTTACATGATTCTTCAATGCTTTTCTGAGTAGAGTCGGAATTTTTCAAAAATCGTTGAAGGGTGTCCTCCAACCTATCCAAACTTCCTGATAGAAAGGGTTGTTGCTGCCATTGTTGTTGTGGTTGGTTCTCAAATTGTCCAGCAGCTTGCCAAAATTGGCTTTGATCCATGCTTGAGTGAGGTTCCCACCAGTGGTTGAGATTACTTTGATAGAATTGAGTGCCCATATAATTAAATTCTTGACCAAATTGCATTCTGCAGACATTAGGCACAAAACCCTAAAAACAATTGTTAGCACAAAAAGATAGAGAAAAAAAATCAAAGGATATAATTGAAAAGATAAGAAGATAGGAAATAAAAACAGAAAAATAAAATAAAATAAAAACAGAAAAATAAAATAAAATAAAAACAGAAAATAAAATAAAATAAAAACAGAAAATAAAATAAAATAAAAGAAAATAAAATAAAATAATAACCAAAAAAAAAATAAAAACAGAAAATAAAAACAGAAATTCAAAATTAAAGTCAAAGATAATCAATAATCACACAAATTAACCAGTTAAACCACGAGTCCCCGGCAGCGGCGCCAAAAACTTGATGGACAAATTTATGAACACCAAATTATGATGTCACAAACTTGTTTTTCAATCGGCAAGTATGACCGAATCGTTCAAGTAATAAACTTGGTAAGACCAAGTATCGTTCTTCCCAAAGGACTCACGGCCTAGTTTAGTTGTGTGGGTTACTGATTAGCTAAGACTTAAAGACAATATTTGGATTTTTATATATGCAAAAGACGAAAATTAAATATGTATGCATGAAGTTTTTGATCAATGGCAAAAAGCAAAAGATAAACACTTTCAATGAAATAGATGTATGAATATGTTGTTGGGGGTCAATTTCATCTTATCCACTCTCATATATTTTAGGAATTCAACATTCAAATCATCATTGTTAATGCCACTCTCTAAAGTACCTTTCAAGAAGGCTTCTCCCTAATCACGAGTTCATACAATTCCTAGCATTCCTAATGATCAGTTCATAAGTGCAGGAGCTTGACGACAACCAATATCATATTGGGAGAAATTCCCCGGATCTAGACTTCCCCGTACGTGCCCGTATCGACAAAACCAATAATCATGCATCGAATGAGTTAAACAATGCAAGCATTAAGCAAAGAGGAAAAACCCTAACTAATGATGAAAGAAAGCATAAGTCTTAATTAAAAGATGTAAAAACAGATTCCATATATGAGAGCTTCACAAGATTACATTGATTCCCTAACAAACATACAGAGTTTAGTTCACCATATTCATGGTGAACCTAGATGAATTACAATGAAAGAATGAAAGAATAAACCTTAAAAAGGTGAAGAGGAAGCCTCAGCATCCAAGATCCTCCTTCAAAGGGGTGGAAGAGAGAGTGTTTGCTTCGTTCCAGCCAAAGATACCTAACCCTAGGAAACCCTAAAGCTTAAATACCATTCGTAAATTACAAAAAATTAGGTCCAAGCCCATTAAAGTGCCGCTCAGCGGTAAGTGCGTGTCTTGTTTTCTCCCCTCAGCGGCCATTTTGCCCCTCAGCGGATCTCCCTCGAGTGCCTGAGTGCCGCTCAGCGGTAAACTGCCACTGAGCGGTGACTTCGGCTTCTCCTTTTGCACTTTTTGATGTCTTTTCTGATTTCATCTCTCTCCTTCTTCACTTCTTTCACCAAATTCACCTTAAAACCTGCACAAAAACACTGAAATCAAGCATAAACCTGTCCAGCTCTCTTATTTCTAAAAATATGAAGAAAAACATGATTTCAAGCTAGTTTCTAAGTGTAAAGGTTGCTTTTAGTGTCAATTTTAATCATAAAAATAACAGTTTTTCAACTGTTATCAATTACCCCTAGTCATGCACTAAGTCCCAACACCCTAAAATCATGAAACGATAGCACAAAAAATTCGAACACACAAAACAACCTAAGCAAACAAATTACACATACTCAAACATACAAGACAAAACAGATACAAACACTCAAACAACACATTAACAACACAAAAGAGCTAAAACTGAACCGTTGGTCCCCGGCAACGGCGCCATTTTGATGAGAGAGTCGCACCTCCCACAAAAGTTGTGCATTAAAGAATGCAGTATAGTGCTAGGAAGTGACTCCTAGATCGTCTCTCAAGGACCAAATGCGGCTCGAGTCTCAGGTCAAACACGTAGGGGGGTTTTGAAAGTGTTTTTGTGACTCAAAATGAACTAATATTAAAACAGGGAATTAAATACAATCAAACATAATTGAAAGCATTAAAGTGCATGAAAACATTAAAGTGAACAAAATCAAATTGCAACGAAAATTGGAAATTGCAACGACAAATAATAACAACCCATCAAACAAAATTCAAATAGAACAAAATTAAATTAAAGTGCAGATCTAAATGCATTAAGACAAAAATGCAAAATGTGAATTCAAAACCAAATTAAAATATCAACTATTGAACTAAAAGATGATGCACACCAATTTCTCTTCCTCCTTCTCTCGGTGAAGCTTCCTAAACACATCCAACCTGGACCGAGAATTTCTCCAAAAAAACGAAATAGTAGTGCTTCTTCATTTCAATCACCATGCAACTCAAATCAGCACCTACTTCAAGCCTAATCACCTGCTGCCAACATCCCATCATTCTTCCACTTAATCTACTTCTATTCAATCATGTTGCTTCACAATTAAACCCCGTTTTTTTCTTTTCCCAAAGGCCAATCACCGTGCAACATTCCAATTTTAATGTTCAGTTGTGTGCTTCCAATTTCCATCCGCGTTAGACGTGCATCACTCCCGTGACTCACCAGCTCAATCCATCATGTGCTCTCTCCATGCCGTGACACACACCTACTCCTTCAATGCTTCCAAATTTTAAAAGCAAGACTAATTCCCTGGATGTGACCCTTCAACAATCAGCACCTCTCAACATTCTCAAAAGAAAAGGACATTAAAGATAAATAAAAAAATAAAATAAAGAACCAATGCCAAAAGGAATTTTGTTGGCCGAAAACAGCGTGCTTTCTACGCTTCAACCCATCACCGTGCTTGATTTCTAAAGAAAGAGAAAGCCCATCCAGCCAGCAATGACACTTCCTACTGTCTGTGAATCACCATGTGCACACTACCTACTCCCATCAAGTTTGATTAAACCTTGCTTTTCAAAGTAGAATAAGCACTTCCAATTCTCAAACCCAAAATAAATGACCGAATCCCTATGCTACTCCTATCTAAGTTGTCCATGCATTCTTAAAAGATAAAAGAAATGTATCAAATGGCCGTGGCACCAGTCATCCTTTTCCAGCACGTCATTTCTCAACCAAAATTGAGATGAACTTCTAAAATAAATCTCCAACCATGTCGTGACAACTGCCTTCTACTTCCAGCCGTGTGTCCGTGACATCTGCTGCCCATTCTCCATTCAACACCGCTTCATTCTTCCAGGACGCGCAGCTGCTATGCTTCCAGCTCAACTCCCGTGCACGCGACAGCATCTCCTGCCAACGAACCGTGAATGCACCAAGCTGAAATCAAAGCTAGCTGCTGAAGTGTGTCTCTCCCCTGCTGGACATTTTCAGTGGCTTGCTTCTCTTCAGCAAAGGAAAGAAAATTCCAATCACCACCCGAGACGAAAATGACCCCTCGTTCAAGAATAACTATGCGTGTGCAGTCAAAAATGGAATTTGCGTTCTCTCCAACAAAGATAAATCAGCACCTTTCATAATGAAAATTAAACAAGTATGGCTCATGAATCCAACGCTTGCAAAAATGAAATGGACAAACTGAAAGTGTGCTTTTCATTCATCATTCGAGAATAGCGTTTTCAGCCAAAAACACAAAAGCCCCAAAACCAAAGCTGGGACCGAGAGTGAGTGGCGGTTGCCCTAAAGGTCGTGGGTCACCTTTTAATAAGGGTGGGGTCCACACAAAAACCCTAAGGTGCCAAGTCATTTACCTTCACATTTTGGGTCTAGTCTACTTTACCAAAAATTGTCCCAAAATGTAAAAGTTGATACAGAAATTCTAAACTACTGAATTACAATTTAATTAATTCTAAAACGTCTGTGTGGAGAGTCTTGAATTTATTTGGCATTCTTCCTGATGTCCCAAAATGTATTTCCGAAATTTTCCTGCACTTCAAAAATGCACTTAATCAGCTCAGAAAACCCAAATTAGCACAATTACAAATTTCCGACCAACTTAAGCACAATTCGGAAAACGGGGAAATAACAAACAATTAAACACAATTACCTGGTTTATTTAAGTGAAATAAACTAAATATAATTCAAGAAATAACGACTCATCACACTTCATCCACTTCGTCCACTTCGTCAACTTCGTCCACTTCGTGCACTACGTCAACTTCGTCCACCTCCTCCACTTCCTCCACTTATTCTACTTCTTCCACTTCGTCCATTTCCTCCACTTCATCAACTTCGTCCACTTCTTCGACTTCCACCACTTCCTCCTCTTCTTCCACTTCCTCCCCTTCCTCCACTTCCTCCACCTCCTCCACTTCGTCCACTTCGTCCAGTTCGCCAACTTCGTCCACTTCGTTCACCTCCTCCACTTCCTCCAATTACTCCTCTTCTTCCACTTCCTCCACTTCGTCGACTTCCTCAACTTCCTCCACTTCCTCTACTTCCTTCACTTCCTCCACTTCGTTAACTTCCTTCATTTCCCCCACTTCGTCCACTTCGTACACTTGCTCCACTTGCTCTGCTTCTTTCACTTTGTGTGGTTATTCCACTTGTTAAACTTCGTCCACTTTGTCAACTTCGTCCATTTCGTCCACTTCGTCAACTTCGTCCACTTCGTTCTCCTCCTCCACTTCGTCCACTTACTCCACTTCTTCCGCTTCGTCAACTTCCTCCACTTCGTCAACTTCCTCCACTTCCTCCACTTACTCCACTTCTTCCACTTCCTCCACTTGGTCAACTTCCTCCACTTCCTCCACTTCATCCACTTCCTCCACTTCCTCCACTTCCTCCACTTCTTCAACTTTGTCCATTTCTTCCACTTCATCCACTTCGTACACTTGCTCCACTTCGTCCACTTCTTCCACTTTGTGCACTTCCTCCACTTCGTCCACTTCTTCCACTTTGTGCACTTCGTCCACTTTGTCCACTTTGTCCACTCCGTCCACTTCGCCCACTTCGTCAACTTCGTCCACTCTGTCCACTTCGTCAACTTCGTCCACTTTGATGAGTCAATATTTTATTGATTTTACTTAGTTTATTGTACCAGATTTAATCAGGGAATTGTGCTTAAATGTCCGGTATTTTTCCGTTTTGCTAATTATGCTTAATTTGACCAAAAATTCTAATTTTAAATAATTTGAATTATTTGAGCTAATTATTTGCATTATTAATTGTAGGAAAATTGTTGGATAATATTTGGGACATTTTGGAGGTCAAAAGAAAATGTGACATCAATTTTGTTTAAACTAAAAAGAGAGAGAGGTGTGGATTTACTTTTTGGAGGTGCATGCGGTAATTTATGTGCTTGAAAAAAAAAAGAAAAGAGCTGGTCCAACAAGCTTGGGGTGCACACGGCAGCTTGACACTGGTAGCATCCAGCAAATCAAAGTGGTGTCCAGCAAGGAAGTAGAAGCGGTCCAGCACACGTCCAGAGCTCTCTGTCCAACACCCAATGGAGGGGGCCACGTTGAAGGAAGTGGAGCTCACGGTTTTCTTATCTTTTTGGAGGATATTATTTTCTTTCTTTGAGAAGCTCACGACCCAATTGAAGAGGTCCAACTTGGCAACAGCAAAAGGGGGTGCTTCAATTGGAAGATCCACGCTAATTCCGTCCAGCAAAATGAAAGAGCACACGGGAGCAAGCAGCACACGCGTCCAGGGGCTTCATTCACGTCTAACACAGCAGTCCAGCACTTTGGTCTAGCAGCACATCCAGAGGTGTCAAAAGAAGAAGCGGAGCAGCGACTTTTTAGAAAGCACACGGTCCAACAAAAACAAGTGCTGCACGGAGTGAGTAGAGTCACGGAGATTAGAGAGAAAGGGAGTCAGCACGTTGGGCTTCATTTTCCAGCAGGCTTCACTTTCCAGCAGCATGTGGTGGCAGAGGGAGAAGCACACCTGGCCCACACTTGGCAGCACGCGTCCATCTTTTGAGTACCAGCTCCCATCCAGCTTCATCACGGTGATTGAGGAGGTGCACAAAGAAGCCACGCTGGCAGCACATAACCGAGAGCAACACGGCCCACATCTTCATTTTCCCAGCAAAGTGGAAGCATCCAGCAGCCTGAAGATACCACGGTCCGGACCTGGATCCAGTAGCACGAAAAAAAAAGAGGGCATTCATTCTTCATAAAAGGCATCAGCCGCCACCTACAAGAGATATCTGGTTATATTCTCATTGGAAGGTCACGCACATGGAGGGCTACGGTTGAAGGCTCACGTCCGGCAAGCATTGAATGAGACGGTGCAACATGTAAGCAAAAGAGGAGTGCACGGGAATGAGCTGGAGATGAAGCGGTGGTTTATTTGAAATGATAGCACACTCCCATTTTTTTTATTACTGGAACGGAGAGAAGTACACTTTAACGTGCAGCGGAGGGGAAAACATTTTCGATTTTAGAAACCGTCACCCACATATATAACATATTTCCAGCCACATTGCATATTATACTATATTCAATCTTTGTTTTGGAGAAAGTAGATATCTTGGGAGAGATGCAGCACGGTGATTTTTATCTTTGAAATGAAGAGATGATTATATAGCACAAGGTGTCACGTCCTGGCTGGAGGAAAAAGCAGATTTATTCATCTTTCATTTGGAGGAATTTTGGAATGGAGGGGTGCTTTGAGATGAAGAAACGGAAGTGGTATCACGGTAGAAATGGTGCACGTGAATCATGGCCCATGGAGAGCTCTCGGTTGCAATTGTAATTGGAATAGAGCTGTTGCCAAGTCCACGTGAGAGGAGCTCCAAGGGTTTTCTTTTAGATTATTTTAAATGCTTGTCCTATACTTGAGTTTGGTTGCAATTTTCATATTGAATCCATTCATGGATGCTTGCTAACTTTTAAGTCATTTTTGCGTATTCACTGTTTGCCTCTTTCAATGCTCATGGTCATGGAAGTTAATTCTCAGTACTTCAAATTAGTTAAAAATTTTGCATTAAATGTTTTCTGTCCACTGTCGCTTTTCACACATTGCGCATTAAATTTTATTTCTCATGTTTGTCAGCTGCAATGTTATGTTTTCTGATTTAACAATTTCAATTCAAGTGAGTCACACAAGTTTTCTTTAATGTAGTTGTAATGTTAGCTGTAGTGACCAACCGTTTTAATTTTGTAATTACATCTGTGTTTAATTTTCAGTTTTAATTTAGTTCATTTCGAATCACAAAAAAAAAACACATTCACCAACCCCCACTACGTGTTTGACCTAAGACTCGAACCACATTTGGTCTTTGAGAGACGACCTAGGAGTCACTTCCTAGTTTATACTGCATTAATTTTGCAATCAATTTTTGTGTGAGGTGCGACCCTCTCAACACACTTCGTCCACTTCGTCAACTTCGTCCACTCCGTCCACTTCGTCAACTTCGTCCACCTCCTCCACTTCCTCCACTTACTCCACTTCTTCCACTTTGTCCACTTCCTCCACTTCGTCAACTTCGTCCACTTGCTCCACTTCCTCCACTTCGTCAACTTCATCCATTTCCTCCACTTCGTCCACTTCGTCCACTTCGTCAACTTCCTCCACTTCGTCCACTTCCTTCACTTCGTCTAGTTCGTCAACTTCGTCAACTTGGTCCACTTCCTCAACTTCGTCCACTTCATCCACTTCCTCCACTTCCGCCACTTCCTCCACTTCGTCAACGTCGTCAACTTCGTCCACTTTATCCACCTCCTCCACTTCCTTTACTTACTCCACTTCTTCCATTTCCTCCACTTCCTTCACTTCGTCATCTTCCTCCACTTCATCCACTTCGTCCACTTCCTCCACTTCGTCAACGTCGTCCGCTTGGTCCATTTCTTCCACACTTGTTAAACTTCGTCCACTTCCTCCACTTCTTCCACTTCGTCCACTTCCTCACTTCTTCCACTTGCTCCACCTCCTCCACCTCCTCAACTTCGTCCAGTTCGCCAACTTGGTCCACTTTGTCCACCTCCTCCACTTCCTCCACTTACTCCACTTCTTCCACTTCGTCCACTTCGTCAACTTCCTCCACTTCGTCCACTTCCTCCACTTCCTCCATTTCGTCCACTTCGTCCACTTCGCCCACTTCCTCCACTTCCACCACTTCTTCAACTTCTTCAATTTCTTCCACTTCATCCACTTCGTACACTTCCTCCACTTCTTCCACTTTGTTCACTTCTTCCACTTGTTAAACTTCGTCCACTTCCTCCACTACGTCCACTTCGTCCACTTCCTCCACTGGGTCCACTTCGTCCACTTCGTCAACTTCGTCCACTCCATCCACTTCGTCAACTTCGTCCACTTCGTCAACTTCGTCCACATCGTCCACTTTGCCCACCTCCTTCACTCACTCCACTTCTTCCACTTTGTCCACTTCCTCCACTTCGTCAACTTCCTCCACTTCCTCCACTTCCTCCACTTCGTCAAGTTCATCCATTTCCTCCACTTCGTCCACTTCGTACACTTCGTCCACTTCTTCCACTTCCTCCAGTTCGTCCACTTCTTCCACTTCCTCCACTTCGTCAACTTCGTCCACTTTGTCCACTTCCCCCACTTCGTCCACTTCATCCACTTCGTCATCTTCGTCAACTTCCTCCGCTTCCACCACTTCCTCCACTTCCTCCACTTTCTGCACTTCCTCCAGTTCCTCCACTTCCTGCACTTCCTCCACTTCCTCCACTTCCTGCACTTCCTCCACTTCCTCCACTTCCACCACTTCGTCCAGTTTGTCAACTTCATCCACTTCGTCTACCTCCTCCACTTCGCCCACTTCTTCCACTTCCTCCACTTCGTCAACTTCGTCCACCTCCTCCACTTCCTTCACTTACTCCACTTCGTCCACTTCCTCCACTTCCTCACTTCCTCCACATCCTCAGATTCGTCAACTTTGTTCACTTCGTCCACTTCCTGCACTTCGTAAACTTCGTCCACTTCTTCCACTTCTTCAACTTCGTCCACTTCCTCCACTTCTTCTACTTCGTCCACTTTGTCCACTTCCTCCACTTCGTGCAACTTCGTCCACTTTGTCCACTTCCTCCACTTTGTCCACTTCCTCCACTTCGTCCACTTCCTCACTTCCTCCACTTCCTCAGATTCGTCAACTTCGTTCACTTCGTCCACTTCCTGCACTTCGTCCACTTCCTCCACTTCGTCCACTTCCTCCACTTCTTCTACTTCGTCCACTTTCTCCAGTTCCTCCACTTCGTCAGCTTCGTCCACTTGGACCACTTCTTCCACTTCATCCACTTCCTTTACTTCTTAAACTTCGTCCACTTCGTCAACTTCATCCACTTCGTCAATTTCGTCCACTTCGTCCACTTCCTCCCCTTCCTCACTTCTTTCACTTCCTCCCCTTCCTCCACCTCCTCCACTTCGTCCAGTTCGCCAACTTCGTCCACCTCGTCCACCTCCTCCACTTACTCCACTTCTTCCACTTCGTCCACTACGTCCACTTCTTCAACTTCCTCCACTTCCTCCACTTCCTCCACTTCGTCAACTTCCTCCATTTCCTCCATTTCCTCCATTTCCTCCATTACGTATATCAACTGTTTGATTAATTTTCTGAAAGAAAATTATTTTTACTAAAAGGACTAAATTATTTTTAATTGTGATCGAACACGCTTTCCGCTCTCTGAGTTTTAATTCCGCTGCGCTATACTCTTCGAAAAATACCCCCTCCGATACCATCAATTGGTATCAGAGCTTGCTTTGACAGTTTTTCAACATTTGCGAAAATGGTCCGTCACAATCAAAACAGTGTATATGCTGAGGGTGCTTCCATTAACAGACCTCCATTGTTTACTGGTGATAACTATGCTTTTTGGAAAGTGAGAATGGAGATTTTTATGGGGTCTGTTGATAGAGGTATCTGGGAAGCTGTACAAAATGGCCCTTATATTCCTATGAATACTGTTGATGGTGTAGAGACTGAAAAACCTTATTTTAATTGGACTGCTGAAGAAAATAGACGAGCTCAGTTTGATATTAAAGCTCGCAATATAATTTCATCTCCTGTTGTACTTGATGAATTTTATAGAATTTCAGTGTGTAAGACAGCACAGGAAATGTGGGAAGTCCTCAGAGTCACTCATGAAGGAACAGAGGACGTGAAGCGCGCTAGGAAGAACACTCTCATTCAGGAATATGAGATGTTCAAAATGCAACCTGGAGAAACTATCTCTGACGTTCAAAAACGATTCACTCATATTGTGAATCATTCAACAGGGTTGGGTAAGACTTTTGATACTGATGAACTTAATGTGAAAATTCTGAAATCTCTGGACAGGTGATGAGAGGGTCGCACCTCCCAACAAAAGTTGTGCATAGAAGAATGCAGTATATTACTAGGAAGTGACTCCTAGGTCGTCTCTGAAGGACCAATTTGGGTTCAGTCTCAGATCAACACGTGGGGGGGGGGGGGTTTTGTGAAAGATTTTTGTGAATGCAACTGAACTTAAATAAGACACTAATGCAAACGGAAATGTAAAAACGGTCTCAATTACAAAATTAAAGCAGTTGGTTACTGAAGCTAACATTACTTTTAAATTAAAGAAGTGAAAATTAACCAATTTAAAAGAGTGAAAATTAACTTTGTGATGATTAACATTGAAAGGAGAATATGGTAATCAAGCAAAGATCACTTAAACATTAGCAACCATTCAAACCTAAGTGTATGCAATATGAAAATTGTAACAAAAAAAAACTTAAGAATAGAATCAAAGCATTTAAAATAATTTAAAAGAAAACCCTTGGAGCATCTCTCTTGGACGTGGCAGCTCTATGCTTTACTAAATGCAAAGAAAATAAAACTTCACTGCTCCCCTTCATCCAATATCGTGTACCCTTAATCAAATAAAAGAAACCTTAACCCTTGCGCGTGTTGCTGGAACCAAAACGTGACACCACTCCCATTCTTGAAATCACCGAGCTTTATCAAAATTGAAAAGTGAAGCAGCACCTTTTCCATTCATCAAACCACTCTTCTTATCCTATGAATAAAATTAAAGACACCATCCACCTACCCTTCAATCAACGTTCCAGCACGTGACCAAGTGTTTCTCTTTCTCCCAACCAATCTCCATCAACCCGTGCCTCATTTCTCCCAGCCGAGAATCACCTCATCTCAAAATGAAGAGAAAGAACGCTCGTTCACGGAACGAGCGCACCATTCCAGCCGTCCGCGTGCACACCAGCCATGACACCTCAACGTGCTTCTACTGCATCCAAACGGTGACAGCTCCACTTGCATCACCTAAATCACCTTCTCGGCCTTCTAGCTCATGACCGAGACACCTACTACTGCTTCCTTTCTTCCAGCGCAACACAAGCTACACCAAACCGTGCCAGCTCCTACTTTCCGTGCACACCAACACCTCTCCTTCCAGCTCCACGTGAATCACATCACTCCATGCTTATTTCAATCACCGAGTTGCCTCCAAAACCATAAAAACCGAGTAGAGAGTAACGTGCACAAGCTTTCATTCAATGAAAATTTAAACATACATTGTTCATGAATCCAGCACTTTCCAAACGAAAATGAAAAAAAATAGAATATGTGCTATTCCTCCCTCAAACGTTCAAAAGCCGAGAGCCAAAAAAAAACTAGTAAACAGTGGCCAAAAACATGTAAGTGGCGGCTGGAAAAGGGCCGTGTGTCCCCCTTTTTATATGTGGGTATTAAAGTGTAATGCAAATTCTAGAAGAATATAGAAGCTCCTTAAATAGAAGAATTGAAATGTAATACAAGTTCTAGAGTATTCTAGAAAAACCTAAGATAGGAAGAAAAATCAAGAATATTCTACATAGGTAAAAATCTAGAACATTCCACATAAGTTGTGGCTAGTATGTTCTAGAATAATCTATGGGTCTATAAATACCCATGAACTCTACCATTTGAAGTATGAAGCCAACATCTACCATTTGTATGAGCTAACATCTACTACAACTAAAGACAACTACAACACTTCTTTCAACTACTACTTCTACATTCTACTATCTCTACATTTTCTCTACCACATCAACTACTCCTTTCACAACCTTCAAAATACTAACAGTGGTACCAGAGCTACGTTCGGTCATCTACTGGGCGTAGATAAAATTTTCAACTACCTCAAACAAAACTATAACTCATTCTACTACTTCCAAATATATTCTCAACACATGGCTACTACTAATCAAACATCATCAATTCCAGTACCTATTTTCAAAGGAGAAAATTATGATTTTTGGAGTGTCAAAATGAAGACATTCTTCCGCTCTCAAGATTTATGGGATATCATAGAAGAGGGATTCAATATTCCAGAAGACACCTCTACTCTTACTGCAGCTCAAAAGAAGGAGTTGAAAGAAAACAAGCAGAAGGATTCAAGGGCTTTATTTGTTCTTCAACAAGCAGTTGATGAGACAATTTTTCCAAGGATAATTGGTGCCACAAGTGCAAAACAAGCTTGGAATACAATACAAGAGGAGTTTCAAGGAAGTGACGAGGTACGCAATATTAAACTTCATTCTCTAAGACGAGAGTTTGAATTATTAAGAATGAAAGAATCTGAGACCATTAAAGACTACTATTCTAGAATAAAAGAAATAGTTAGTCAGATGAGAGCCTATGGGGAAAATATTCTTGACAAAAAGATCGTTGAGAAAATTTTAATTTCTATTCCCCAAAAGTATGATGCAATCGCAACCGCGATTGAACAAACAAAAGATTTGGCTACATTGTCAGTCACACAACTAATGGGCTCTCTTGAAGCTTATGAACAAAGATTGAAAAGGCATGAAGAAGACTCGGTTGAAAATGCCTTTCAATCAAAACTAAAATTACGGTCTCAGAATAAAGAATATGAAGGAAATAAAAGTAGAGAAGAAATTTCTAGAAATAAAGAAAATCCTAGAAGCTTCTCGAAGACTCGTCAAGAAAAATATCCTCCATGTGGCATATGTAAAAAGACAAGTCACTTGGAAAAAGATTGTTGGCATCATGGAAAACCTCAATGCCACTATTGCAAGAAATTTGGTCACGTAGAAAAGTATTGTCGTAATAAAAATAAGTATCAAGCAAACTTTGCGGAAGAAGATAATCAAGAGAAACTCTTATTCTACGCCAATCAAGAATCTTCTGGTAGAGAAGGAAGTTGGTACTTGGATAGTGGATGCAGCAATCACATGGCGAAAGATCAAAGCATCTTCAAAGACATTGATAAATCTGTCAATGTCAAAGTTCGGCTAGGAAATGGCACCACAGTGGAGTCTCGAGGCAAAGGAACTGTCATGGTGGAGACAAAGAAAGGTACTAAATTCATCAAAGACGTTTTACTAGTTCCAAATCTTAAAGAAAATCTTTTAAGTATTGGCCAAATGATGGAGAATGGATATTCTCTTCATTTTGAGAAAGATACATGCAAAATTTATGACAGTAAAATGATAGAAATTGGCCAAGTAAAAATGGAGAAGAGAAATAGAAGCTTTCCTATAAGCTTCAAACCTGGAACTAATATTGCCATGAAGGTAGAAGTTGATGACTCATGGCTTTGGCATAGGAGATTTGGCCACTTTAACACACATGCCTTAAAGCTTCTATATACGAAAAACATGATGAGAGATCTTCCATGCTTGAAGGAGAACAATGAATCATGTGAAGGATGTCTCCTCGGAAAACAACATCGATTACCATTCTCGACAGACAAAGCATGGAGAGCAAAAGACTTATTGGAGTTGATTCATACCGATGTTTGCGGACCGATGAGAACACCTTCACATCATAACAACAGGTATTTCATCCTCTTCATCGATGACTTCTCTAGAATGACATGGGTCTATTTCTTAAAGGCAAAGTCAGAAGTTTTTGGAGTATTCAAGAAATTCAAGGCCCTTGTTGAGAAGCAAAGTGGAAAACAGCTAAAAGTACTTAGAAGTGATCGTGGCAAGGAGTACACATCTCACGAGTTTGACAAATTCTGTGAAGATGAAGGCATAGAGCGACAACTTACAGTCGCATATACTCCACAACAAAATGGCGTGTCAGAGAGAAAGAATCGCACAGTTATGGAGATGGCAAGATCAATGCTGAAAGAGAAAAGTATGCCTAATACTTTTTGGGCTGAAGCAGTTTACACTGCAGTTTATATTCTAAACAGATGTCCAACTAAAGCAGTCCAAGATAAGACTCCTATTGAAGCTTGGAGTGGGAGAAAGCCATCGGCTAAACACCTACGAGTATTTGGATCTATCTGCTACATACATGTTCCTGATCAAAGGAGGCACAAGCTTGAAGACAAAACTATAGGAGGAATATTTTTGGGATATAGCACACAGTCAAAAGGCTATCGAGTTTACAACCTACAAACTAAAAAGCTCATCATCAGTCGAGATGTTGAAGTTGATGAAAATGCTTCTTGGAATTGGGAAGAAGAAAAAGTTGTTAAAAGCAACATTCTACTTCCAGTGCAACAATCTCAAGAAGAAACTCAAGAAGAGGAAGAAAATTTAGGTACGCTTTCTCCACCTCCACAACAAGATTCTTCACCTGAATCTAGTCCAAGAAGAGTAAGATCTTTGGTAGACATATATGAAACTTGCAATATGGCCGTGATTGAGCCTAACTGTTATGAAGAAGCATCAAAGCAAGAAGTATGGGTCAAGGCTATGGAAGAAGAGATTAAAATGATTGAGAAGAATAACACTTGGGAACTCGTAAATTGCCCTCATGGAAAAGACATCATTGGAGTCAAATGGATATATAAAACAAAGCTCAATCCTGATGGAACTATACAAAAGCATAAAGCAAGATTGGTTGCCAAAGGCTACTCACAGCAACCAGGAATAGACTACAATGAGACATTTGCTCCAGTTGCTCGCTTAGATACAATTAGAGTTTTAATAGCTCTTGCAGCACAAAAAGGATGGAACATCTATCAATTGGATGTCAAGTCAGCCTTTCTAAATGGGGTGCTCGAAGAAGAGATTTATGTTGAACAACCACAGGGCTTCATCAACGAAGGCAATGAAGGCAAAGTACTAAGACTTAAAAAAGCATTATATGGCCTGAAGCAAGCTCCTCGAGCATGGTATAGCAAGATTGATAAATACTTCATCGATCAAGGATTCAGGAGGAGCAAGAGTGAGCCAACACTATATATTAAGGCACAAGGTCAGTACCATCTCATTGTCTCTATATATGTCGATGATCTTATCTATACAGGAAACAATATAGAGATGATGATAGAATTTAAAGAAGACATGATGAAGACATTTGAAATGACCGATCTTGGCTTGATGAACTATTTTCTCGGTATAGAGGTGAAACAAGAAAAGGAAGGTATATTTATCTCTCAAAAGAAATATATTGAAGCTCTATTAAAGAAGTTCAAGATGAATGATTGTAAACCTGTCACTACTCCACTGGTGGTAAACGAGAAGCTACAAAAAGATGATGGAGCACAAGAGGTAGATGCATCATGCTACAGAAGCTTAATTGGAAGTCTTCTCTATCTCACAGCCACACGACCAGACATTATGTATGCTACAAGTCTTCTATCAAGATTCATGCAAGAGCCAAGTCAAATTCATTATGGAGTAGGAAAAAGAATTTTAAGATATCTACAAGGCACAAAGGAGTTTGGTATATGGTACAAAACCATGAGTAACTCAAGGATGATTGGCTACACAGATAGTGATTGGGCAGGATCAATGGATGACATGAAAAGTACGTCAGGATATGCTTTCTCACTAGGATCGGGTATTTTATCTTGGGCATCAAAGAAGCAAGCAACCGTGGCACAATCAACAGCAGAAGCAGAGTATGTAGCAGCTGCTGAAACCACAAGTCAAGCAATATGGCTAAGAAGAATACTTGAAGAAATGGGTGAACCACAAGATGGACCGACTATTATCTATTGCGATAACAAATCGGCAATAACAATAGCAAAAAATCCAGTCCATCATCAAAGAACAAAACATATAGCCATTAAATATCACTTCATTCGAGATGAAGAGACAACTAAACAAATTCGACTCGAGTATTGTCCAACAGAAGACCAAATTGCAGATATATTTACGAAGGCATTACCAAGACCAAGATTTGAACTACTGCGCACAATGCTTGGAGTTACCGAATTTGCATTAAGGAGGAGTATTAAAGTGTAATGCAAATTCTAGAAGAATATAGAAGCTCCTTAAATAGAAGAATTGAAATGTAATACAAGTTCTAGAATATTCTAGAAAAACCTAAGATAGGAAGAAAAATCAAGAATATTCTACATAGGTAAAAATCTAGAACATTCCACATAAGTTGTGGCTAGTATGTTCTAGAATAATCTATGGGTCTATAAATACCCATGAACTCTACCATTTGAAGTATGAAGCCAACATCTACCATTTGTATGAGCTAACATCTACTACAACTAAAGACAACTACAACACTTCTTTCAACTACTACTTCTACATTCTACTATCTCTACATTTTCTCTACCACATCAACTACTCCTTTCACAACCTTCAAAATACTAACAGTGGGGTAGCGTTGCCCTATTCACTTTGGACACGTCAGCTGCTGGATGTTTGAGCAGTGTATTCTTCATCCGCTTACATTCTCTCGGTAGCTGCTGGTCTGTACTGGATGCACCCCCATTTTTCCTCAACGTGGCAGCTGGACCGTGAGCTCCCTGGATGTGCTGGACGTAGCACCCTTCTCCATTCAAGCACCGTGTATCCAAAGCTGCTCCTACTGGACCAAGGCCAAGTGAATGTCCGCGTGTCTCAAGTGTGGACGTGGAAGCTGGACGTGTGTGCAGCTGCTTGCTGGATGCACCCCGCTGCTGTCCAAGTACCTCCTCAACGTGCACACCAATTTACTACAAGCATGGGCCGCTGCACCTCCAATGTGCTCATGGGCCGTGACCCTCTTCCGTGTGGGCGTGAGTTTTTCCAAGCCATGAGTGGTGGCCCTCCTTCTTTGTTTAATTCAAAATGCTTGCCAAAATAAATGGGTTGCCGTGTGGTTTGTGTTACGCATTCTTTACGTGAAATACTGGCCTCAAAGTAATAAAATAGAATAACACTTCTCCCAACCAAAACCGTGAATGAAGCGTGGTCCCTCCATCATTTCACTTCTTCAGCACTTTGCATTTTGGAGCTTGCCAACGTGACTTGTCCATGGGCCATGTGCTGGACGTGTGCCCCCTTCCAAAATTAATTTTCCAATGGACCTTAGCTATTACAAATTCAAGAAAAATATTTATCAACACACAGAATAAATAAATGCAGTGCAAGTTCTTTTAAGCACACTGTGTGAATGTTTTTCCAAATGTCCCAAATTATTATCCAATAATTTTCCTATAATTAATAATGCAAATAATTAGCTCAAATAATTCAAATTAATTAAAATTTGAATTTCCGATCAAATTAAGCACAATTGGTGAAAACGGGAAAATATCGGACATTTAAGCACAATTCCCTGATTAATTCTAGCACAATAAACTAAGTGAAGTCAGTAAAATATCGACTCATCAAAAGGTCTTGGCAACCAAAGGTGACTGCCATCTCGGAATCTCAAAATCTTACTCAGATGTCAATGTCAATCTTGTTTGGAAAGCTCCGTGAGCATGAACTTGACCTGAGAAGATTGACTGCTGAAGAGGATCAAGGCAAAAGGAAAACTCTAGCTTTCAAGTCTGAAATATCTAAAGGAAAAAGCTCTAAGAGGATCATAGAAGATGATTATGATGATGAAGAAAACATGAGCTTGATGATAAAAAAATTTGCAAAGTTCATGAAAGCAAAGGGAAAGGACAAGTTTCACAAAGATAGGAAAGAAAGTCTAGAATCTCCATCAAACGTAAAGTGCTTCGGTTGTGGAGAAAGAGGGCACGTAAAATCTGAGTGTCCAAAAAGCAAGAAAAGTGAAGACAAGAAGGAAAGAAAATTTCAAAGGAAAAAGAAAGCATACATAGCTTGGGAAGACAATGCATCTAGCTCAACAAGCTCAAGTGATTCAGATGAAGAAGCCAATATTTGTTTAATGGCTGACTCAGAAGATACTGAAAGCCAAGTAAGTGATTCCAGCTTTGAATCTAGTGAATTAGACATGCAAAAGGCCTTTTGTGAATTGTTGATTGAATCTGAAAAACTTGATGTTGCACATAAAAAACTTAAGAAAGAGCACAATGAATTAAAATTGAATTATGAAAAGTTGCTTGATGATGAAGTTGTCTTAAAAAATAAAGTTAGTTCTTTAGAAACAAAATTATCTGATGCAAATGCTACTGTTGAACCTGTTGAATGCTTGTCTTGTAAGAATCATATGTTTGATATTGATATACTTGAAAACTTACTTGCAAAGGAAACCAAGAATAATTCACATGCTAAGATAAACCTTAAGAAAAGCAATGTTGAAAATAGAAATATGCATCAAATAAATAAGTCCAAAGTAAGAAGAACTCGTAGAGTTTGGGTTGAAAAAGGGACTTTTATTAAAAACAAAGTAAGCAATGCTTGTTGTTTTTACTGTATGAAAAAAGGACATACTTCAAACAAATGTAGAATCAAACATTTTGATGTTCCTGATGGAAAATGTGCTTGGATTCCCATTATAAAGTAATTTGTCTCTAACCCTGAGGACCCAAATGAGATTGTGGGCACCAAACCTCTCTTGGATGGTTTTGCAGGTTAAGTTCTCAAAAGGAGAGGAGAGATCCATGGTATTATGCTTTCGGAAATAATGATCTAAGAGCAGGAAGTGAATCCATCAAATGGCATTCAAAGCCTTGGTTCGAACTCCATGTGATTGAGCTAAGTGTTGGTTGAACTGTGTTATTGCACTTTGTTCTGGTTATCTTTCTAATTTTCCATTATTTGATTACTGTTATATTCATTTAAATGAATTGGTTGATAGATTTTCATTGGCATTTTTAGATAATTAAGTTATTTGATGATTGAATTGGCATTTCCGTTTCAAAGATGTTTTCTGTGGAGATCTATTTATATGCATGCCATATGAGCTATGATTTGCTCCGCATAAAGCTTGATTTCAAATTGTGAAAATCACTGTAGAATAGTCTTTAAAAGCAGTTGTCGGAACTGCATTTCCTTGTTTGAGTCAATTTTCCAGTTTTAAATTCTGGTTTGCCAATATTTCATGGATAAAATCCATTGAACCAAGATAAACAATGTTATTGAATTAAATCTGATTACTGCATATTGTTGTTTTAATTTTTATATATGTTGTTTTATATGCAGAGTTGAATTCATTGGGTTGAACAGATTGGGATATGAGAGTTCATGAATCATAGTTGTTGTTTTGAAAGTTGTAAATTGTGTTGTCAAAGTTAATTTTTTTTTTAACTGATTGTGCTAGCTGAAATGCTTTCATGTCAAACCTGTAGCAGCTGTGATCATTTCCATTTAAGCTACTGTTGCATTCATTTTAGTTTATAAATTGGTTACTTAATCATTGATATCATAATTGTTTGAAAAGTGGTTGTTGATTTCGTGGGTTAATTGAGTATGCTAAAAACTAAATTTGAATTGCATATTTAAGGGGGTATCTTTACTTTATGAACTTAGAAGAGAGTTAGGAGTGTTAGACATATCTTAGAATCAAAATCTATGCAAATTTTTGCATTTTTCGTAAACTTAACGCTTCATAATCGATTATCACCAAGTCATAATCGATTATTCATGCATAAATTTCAATTCTGGAAAATCTTGAGCAGATAATCGATTATCATTATGCATAATCGATTATCATGCAATTCTGGGCAGTAATTATTGAACTGATAATCGATTATCACGAGCCATAATCGATTATCGCGCTGACAGTATCAAAAATAGAGCCGTTGGAGCATCCCATAACGGCTATATACGACCATAAACAGCTAGTTTTTTCCATTTTTCTTATAAATAGCCCCCCATAATCGATTATTAGACACTCCTTTGCAACCAAATACTGCTGAAATCAAATCTAGAGCTCAAATCTTCTTCATTTCCCTTCACCTTCTCAAAATATCATTTTCCCATTCTTCCTCCATGGCTGACTCAAGAAGGCACCGTCGCAGAACAGCTGGAGCCTCCTCTTCTTCTCAACCACGTCTTGCAAACATAGATGGATGGATTTCAGATCAAGGGAAACATGTAGACTTTGTTAATTCTTGGCAAGAAAGGAAGATCATGGCGGTAAAGTTTATTCGTCTTGACTTTTTCCGCTTTTATGGCTTTCAATTTCCAAACACTTTTGCTGAGCAGGGGTTAACGCATCTGTTAGAACAAAAAGGATGCATTTATCCTGATCTTATAAGAGTCTTCTACTTCAACTTGCGCTATCGAGATGGGATAATATCTACTAAGGTCAAGGGAGTACGCATCATTTTAGATGATGATGTATGGACCAATGTTGCTCAACTTTCCATTTGGGATGATGCTGTCAAAGTCCATTTAGGACTTGAAGATTTCAACCGGATGATGACTTTTCAATCGTTCCTACGTCATCCTGACCGGCAAACAAATAGAAGGCAATTACTGGTTGGAGGTTTTAAAGTTGAAGAAAGGATGATCCACTACTTGATTGTCTGGATTTTATGTCCAAGAGCAACCAACCATGCTCAATGCTCTGAGCAGGATTTACTTCTGTTGTATGGGATTCTAAATCACATACACATCGACTGGCCTGCTCTCATTGCTGACACAATGGTAAAAGCCAAGAAATCCCATTCATATCAACTTCCCTATGCCCTTCTTGTTTCTAGGATTTTAGAATTCAAATGTGTACCTGTTGAAGGAGAACTCGTTCAAAATATTGAAGCTGTGGGATCAGAAATTGGAGATACTACCTTTCGTCAAATGGGATTCATTACTAGAGGCAGAGTCCTTATTCACAAAGATGATGATCATCCTGATGTAGATGAAGATGATGACATGGACACTCATATGGCTGACCCAGTAAGTGCTGCTGCTCCGTCTGATGCTGGACCATCCAACATACCCTCCTCTTCCTCAACTTCTATGGAAGAACATTTTGCAAGGTTATCTAAACAATTGGAGGGTATGAGTCTTCCACAAAAGACTCACTTTGAGGAGATTTATGAGTGGCAGCGATCTGTTGATGAGTACATGGTTGATCAATTTCTTGATCTTGATGTTCGCCTATCTAACATCGAGGGTCATCTTAATATCCGACCTCCTGAACGTTCTCCTAGTCCTGAATTCTAGGTTTTAGGCCTCTAAGTTTGATTATTATGTTATTTTCGTTATGGTATTTAGTTTCTTAATCTTTATGAATTTCATGTAATTCCTTTCTGTTCTTAATATAATGAGCTTTTATTCTTTGCATATATTCCATTTTTGAGGGGGAGCTCATATTAAGGGGGAGGTTATTACATTATTCTTTTTGCTTATGATCAAAAAGGGGGAGAAGAAATATAAGGGGAGGATTAAAAAAAAATAGTTTTTTAATTGTACAGGTACTGCTAACTGTGGTTGTCCATTAGTTTATATATGTTGCAGGTCAACCTGAGTTGCTTTCAAAAAGAGAGTTTTTGATCATCATCAAAAAGGGGGAGATTGTTACCAATAAGGAGTATTGGTAAAACCTGAAGATGTATTTTGATGATGCTGCAACTTATAGATTTTGGATGTAGTAGGAAAATATTTAAAAAAGGAACTTGTAGATTTTGAATGTAGTAGGAAAATGTTAAACATTGTAATTTTTACTAGAATAATCGATTATGGTTAAGCAATATTCGATTATCACAAGTCATACTTGAATAATCGATTATCACTTCATATAATCGATTATCACATTTTTGAAAACCTGTAACGGACTTGAATAATCGATTATCACTTACAATAATCGATTATTCATGGCAGTTGAGAGCTGACCTTTGGCACTCAGTGTACTTGGCTATATAATTTGATTTGGAGAAATCAGAAGGTAACGTTTTTGAACTGAGAAAGCTTAGAACACTGTGTGTCAGAGGAACGTTCTTAGAGAGCTTTTTGTTCATTGTTCCCTTGCTTGGTCTTGTGAAAGGAGAGGCTCGCGTATCGTGTGTGTCGATAGTCGGAGCAGACTCTCTTCAAGTTAGCAAGGTGCTCTGCCTGGTCTTGTGAAAGGAGAAGCTTGTGAATCGTTGGTCGATTGCTGGAGCGGTTCTCTTCAAGTTGGTAGAGTGGTTCTTTTCATTTTATTCCTGTTCATTATCTTGTAATCTGTTAAACCATTTTTAGTGAAAAAGGTTAATCACTATTTATAGTGATTAACGACTGGACGTAGAATCTTTTGATTCGAACCAGGGTAAAAATTCTGTGTTGATCTTCTTATTCCCTACACTCATATTATTTTACGTATATCAACTGTTTGATTAATTTTCTGAAAGAAAATTATTTTTACTAAAAGGACAAAATTATTTTTAATTGTGATCGAACACGCTTTCCGCTATCTGAGTTTTAATTCCGCTGCGCTATACTCTTCGAAAAATACCCCCTCCGATACCATCAATTGGTATCAGAGCTTGCTTTGACAGTTTTTCAACATTTGCGAAAATGGTCCGTCACAATCAAAACAGTGTATATGCTGAGGGTGCTTCCATTAACAGACCTCCATTGTTTACTGGTGATAACTATGCTTTTTGGAAAGTGAGGATGGAGATTTTTATGGGGTCTGTTGATAGAGGTATCTGGGAAGCTGTACAAAATGGCCCTTATATTCCTATGAATACTGTTGATGGTGTAGAGACTGAAAAACCTTATTTTAATTGGACTGCTGAAGAAAATAGACGAGCTCAGTTTGATATTAAAGCTCGCAATATAATTTCATCTCCTGTTGTACTTGATGAATTTTATAGAATTTCAGTGTGTAAGACAGCACAGGAAATGTGGGAAGTCCTCAGAGTCACTCATGAAGGAACAGAGGACGTGAAGCGCGCTAGGAAGAACACTCTCATTCAGGAATATGAGATGTTCAAAATGCAACCTGGAGAAACTATCTCTGACGTTCAAAAACGATTCACTCATATTGTGAATCATTTAACAGGATTGGGTAAGACTTTTGATACTGATGAACTTAATGTGAAAATTCTGAAATCTCTGGACAGGTCTTGGCAACCAAAGGTGACTGCCATCTCGGAATCTCAAAATCTTACTCAGATGTCAATGCCAATCTTGTTTGGAAAGCTCCGTGAGCATGAACTTGACCTGAGAAGATTGACTGCTGAAGAGGATCAAGGCAAAAGGAAAACTCTAGCTTTCAAGTCTGAAATATCTAAAGGAAAAAGCTCTAAGAGGATCATAGAAGATGATTATGATGATGAAGAAAACATGAGCTTGATGATAAAAAAATTTGCAAAGTTCATGAAAGCAAAGGGAAAGGACAAGTTTCACAAAGATAGGAAAGAAAGTCTAGAATCTCCATCAAACGTAAAGTGCTTCGGTTGTGGAGAAAGAGGGCACGTAAAATCTGAGTGTCCAAAAAGCAAGAAAAGTGAAGACAAGAAGGAAAGAAAATTTCAAAGGAAAAAGAAAGCATACATAGCTTGGGAAGACAATGCATCTAGCTCAACAAGCTCAAGTGATTCAGATGAAGAAGCCAATATTTGTCTAATGGCTGACTCAGAAGATACTGAAAGCCAAGTAAGTGATTCCAGCTTTGAATCTAGTGAATTAGACATGCAAAAGGCCTTTTGTGAATTGTTGATTGAATCTGAAAAACTTGATGTTGCACATAAAAAACTTAAGAAAGAGCACAATGAATTAAAATTGAATTATGAAAAGTTGCTTGATGATGAAGTTGTCTTAAAAAATAAAGTTAGTTCTTTAGAAACAAAATTATCTGATGCAAATGCTACTGTTGAACCTGTTGAATGCTTGTCTTGTAAGAATCATATGTTTGATATTGATATACTTGAAAACTTACTTGCAAAGGAAACCAAGAATAATTCACATGCTAAGATAAACCTTAAGAAAAGCAATGTTGAAAATAGAAATATGCATCAAATAAATAAGTCCAAAGTAAGAAGAACTCGTAGAGTTTGGGTTGAAAAAGGGACTTTTATTAAAAACAAAGTAAGCAATGCTTGTTGTTTTTACTGTATGAAAAAAGGACATACTTCAAACAAATGTAGAATCAAACATTTTGATGTTCCTGATGGAAAATGTGCTTGGATTCCCATTATAAAGTAATTTGTCTCTAACCCTGAGGACCCAAATGAGATTGTGGGCACCAAACCTCTCTTGGATGGTTTTGCAGGTTAAGTTCTCAAAAGGAGAGGAGAGATCCATGGTATTATGCTTTCGGAAATAATGATCTAAGAGCAGGAAGTGAATCCATCAAATGGCATTCAAAGCCTTGGTTCGAACTCCATGTGATTGAGCTAAGTGTTGGTTGAACTGTGTTATTGCACTTTGTTCTGGTTATCTTTCTAATTTTCCATTATTTGATTACTGTTATATTCATTTAAATGAATTGGTTGATAGATTTTCATTGGCATTTTTAGATAATTAAGTTATTTGATGATTGAATTGGCATTTCCGTTTCAAAGATGTTTTCTGTGGAGATCTATTTATATGCATGCCATATGAGCTATGATTTGCTCCGCATAAAGCTTGATTTCAAATTGTGAAAATCACTGTAGAATAGTCTTTAAAAGCAGTTGTCGGAACTGCATTTCCTTGTTTGAGTCAATTTTCCAGTTTTAAATTCTGGTTTGCCAATATTTCATGGATAAAATCCATTGAACC
The DNA here is from genome assembly GCF_029865625.1 of Vigna umbellata. Classification (NCBI taxonomy): domain Eukaryota; kingdom Viridiplantae; phylum Streptophyta; class Magnoliopsida; order Fabales; family Fabaceae; genus Vigna; species Vigna umbellata. The sequence goes on along the minus strand of NC_142175.1, from coordinate 16,484,406 downwards.
AAGATAAACAATGTTATTGAATTAAATCTGATTACTGCATATTGTTGTTTTAATTTTTATATATGTTGTTTTATATGCAGAGTTGAATTCATTGGGTTGAACAGATTGGGATATGAGAGTGCATGAATCATAGTTGTTGTTTTGAAAGTTGTAAATTGTGTTGTCAAAGTTAATTTTTTTTTAACTGATTGTGCTAGCTGAAATGCTTTCATGTCAAACCTGTAGCAGCTGTGATCATTTCCATTTAAGCTACTGTTGCATTCATTTTAGTTTATAAATTGGTTACTTAATCATTGATATCATAATTGTTTGAAAAGTGGTTGTTGATTTCGTGGGTTAATTGAGTATGCTAAAAACTAAATTTGAATTGCATATTTAAGGGGGTATCTTTACTTTATGAACTTAGAAGAGAGTTAGGAGTGTTAGACATATCTTAGAATCAAAATCTATGCAAATTTTTGCATTTTTCGTAAACTTAACGCTTCATAATCGATTATCACCAAGTCATAATCGATTATTCATGCATAAATTTCAATTCTGGAAAATCTTGAGCAGATAATCGATTATCATTATGCATAATCGATTATCATGCAATTCTGGGCAGTAATTATTGAACTGATAATCGATTATCACGAGCCATAATCGATTATCGCGCTGACAGTTTCAAAAATAGAGCCGTTGGAGCATCCCATAACGGCTATATACGACCATAAACAGCTAGTTTTTTCCATTTTTCTTATAAATAGCCCCCCATAATCGATTATTAGACACTCCTTTGCAACCAAATACTGCTGAAATCAAATCTAGAGCTCAAATCTTCTTCATTTCCCTTCACCTTCTCAAAATATCATTTTCCCATTCTTCCTCCATGGCTGACTCAAGAAGGCACCGTCGCAGAACAGCTGGAGCCTCCTCTTCTTCTCAACCACGTCTTGCAAACATAGATGGATGGATTTCAGATCAAGGGAAACATGCAGACTTTGTTAATTCTTGGCAAGAAAGGAAGATCATGGCGGTAAAGTTTATTCGTCTTGACTTTTTCCGCTTCTATGGCTTTCAATTTCCAAACACTTTTGCTGAGCAGGGGTTAACGCATCTGTTAGAACAAAAAGGATGCATTTATCCTGATCTTATAAGAGTCTTCTACTTCAACTTGCGCTATCGAGATGGGATAATATCTACTAAGGTCAAGGGAGTACGCATCATTTTAGATGATGATGTATGGACAATTGTTGCTCAACTTTCCATTTGGGATGATGCTGTCAAAGTCCATTTAGGACTTGAAGATTTCAACCGGATGATGACTTTTCAATCGTTCCTACGTCATCCTGACCGGCAAACAAATAGAAGGCAATTACTGGTTGGAGGTTTTAAAGTTGAAGAAAGGATGATCCACTACTTGATTGTCTGGATTTTATGTCCAAGAGCAACCAACCATGCTCAATGCTCTGAGCAGGATTTACTTCTGTTGTATGGGATTCTAAATCACATACACATCGACTGACCTGCTCTCATTGCTGACACAATGGTAAAAGCCAAGAAATCCCATTCATATCAACTTCCCTATGCCCTTCTTGTTTCTAGGATTTTAGAATTCAAAGGTGTACCTGTTGAAGGAGAACTCGTTCAAAATATTGAAGCTGTGGGATCAGAAATTGGAGATACTACCTTTCGTCAAATGGGATTCATTACTAGAGGCAGAGTCCTTATTCACAAAGATGATGATCATCCTGATGTAGATGAAGATGATGACATGGACACTCATATGGCTGACCCAGTAAGTGCTGCTGCTCCGTCTGATGCTGGACCATCCAACATACCCTCCTCTTCCTCAACTTCTATGGAAGAACATTTTGCAAGGTTATCTAAACAATTGGAGGATATGAGTCTTCCACAAAAGACTCACTTTGAGGAGATTTATGAGTGGCAGCGATCTGTTGATGAGTACATGGTTGATCAATTTCTTGATCTTGATGTTCGCCTATCTAACATCGAGGGTCATCTTAATATCCGACCTCCTGAACGTTCTCCTAGTCCTGAATTCTAGGTTTTAGGCCTCTAAGTTTGATTGTTATGTTATTTTCGTTATGGTATTTAGTTTCTTAATCTTTATGAATTTCATGTAATTCCTTTCTGTTCTTAATATAATGAGCTTTTATTTTTTGCATATATTCCATTTTTGAGGGGGAGCTCATATTAAGGGGGAGGTTATTACATTATTCTTTTTGCTTATGATCAAAAAGGGGAGAAGAAATATAAGGGGAGGATTAAAAAAAAAATAGTTTTTCAATTGTACAAGTACTGCTAACTGTGGTTGTCGATTAGTTTATATATGTTGCAGGTAAACCTGAGTTGCTTTTAAAAAGAGAGTTTTTGATCATCATCAAAAAGGGGGAGATTGTTACCAATAAGGAGTACTGGTAAAACCTGACGATGTATTTTGATGATGCTGCAACTTATGGATTTTGGATGTAGTAGGAAAATATTTAAAAAAGGAACTTGTAGATTTTGAATGTAGTAGGAAAATGTTAAACATTGTAATTTTTACTAGAATAATCGATTATGGTTAAGCAATAATCGATTATCACAAGTCATACTTGAATAATCGATTATCACTTCATATAATCGATTATCACATTTTTGAAAACCTGTAACGGACTTGAATAATCGATTATCACTTACAATAATCGATTATTCATGGCAGTTGAGAGCTGACCTTTGGCACTCAGTGTACTTGGCTATATAATTTGATTTGGAGAAATCAGAAGGTAACGTTTTTGAACTGAGAAAGCTTAGAACACTGTGTGTCAGAGGAACGTTCTTAGAGAGCTTTTTGTTCATTGTTCCCTTGCTTGGTCTTGTGAAAGGAGAGGCTCGCGTATCGTGTGTGTCGATAGTCGGAGCAGACTCTCTTCAAGTTAGCAAGGTGCTCTGCCTGGTCTTGTGAAAGGAGAAGCTTGTGAATCGTGGTCGATTGCTGGAGCGGTTCTCTTCAAGTTGGTAGAGTGGTTCTTTTCATTTTATTCCTGTTCATTATCTTGTAATCTGTTAAACCATTTTTAGTGAAAAAGGTTAATCACTATTTATAGTGATTAACGACTGGACGTAGAATCTTTTGATTCGAACCAGGATAAAAATTTTGTGTTGATCTTCTTATTCCCTACACTCATATTATTTTACGTATATCAACTGTTTGATTAATTTTCTGAAAGAAAATTATTTTTACTAAAAGGACCAAATTATTTTTAATTGTGATCGAACACGCTTTCCGCTCTCTGAGTTTTAATTCCGCTGCGCTATACTCTTCGAAAAATACCCCCTCCGATACCATCATCCTCCACTTCGTCACCTTCCTCCACTTCATCCTCTTCGTCCACTTCCTCCACTTCGTCAACGTCGTCCGCTCTGTCAATTTCTTCCACACTTCTTAAACATCGTCCACTTCCTCCACTTCTTCAACTTCGTCCACTTCGTCAACTTCGTCCACTTCCTCACTTCTTCCACTTGCTCCACCTCCTCCACCTCATCAACTTCGTCCAGTTCGCCAACTTGGTCCACTTCGTCCACCTCCTCCACTTCCTCCACTTACTCCACTTCTTCCACTTCCTCCACTTCCTCCACTTCGTCAACTTCCTCCGCTTCGTCCACTTCCTCCACTTCCTCCACTTCCTCCACTTCTTCAACTTCTTCCATTTCTTCCACTTCATCCACTTCGAACAATTCCTCCACTTCTTCCACTTTGTTCACTTCTTCCACTTTTTAAACTTCGTCCACTTCCTCCACTACGTCCACTTCGTCCACTTCGTCAATGATGAGTCAATATTTTATTGATTTTACTTAGTTTATTGTACCAGATTTAATCAGGGAATTGTGCTTAAATGTCCGGTATTTTTCCGTTTTTGCTAATTGTGCTTAATTTGACCAAAAATTCTTATTTTAATTAATTTGAATTACCTTAGACTAATTATTTGCATTATTAATTGTAGAAAAATTATTGGATAATATTTTTGGACTTAAAGAGAAATGCCACATCAATTGTATTTTAAGCTAAAATGAGTGAGGAGGTGTTGATTTAAATTATGGGAGTGCACACGGAGATGGGCTTGATTGGAGAAGCTTCTTTTAAAATGAAGAAGTGGTGCTGGAAGAAAAAGGGATGCCACGGCCCAGCTGAAAACCTGATTAATTCAAGAAGTGGAGTGCACGATGAAGAGAGAATGTTGGCTTGCTTTAGGAGGTGCATCCAGCGAAATTGGGGGGTGCGTCCAAGAAGCAGGCCTTCAACACGTCCAGTCTAGCAGCATCCAAATTTCTTCATTTTCCAGCAAAGCAATGTTGTGTCGAGCAATTGGAGAAGCACGCCCACACATGAAGATATGTTGTCCAGCGAGACAGCACCAACACAACCTTCAAGCAACACGTGGAGGCAGGAGAGAAGCGGCCTAGAGATTGCTTGCACACAGGGGTGGCATTCCTCAAATTGATTGGCACGGAGAGCAACTCCCAAACAGCAGCAGATGTTGCGTTGAAAAGAGGAAGGTTCTTGGAGAAAAATGTGGTGTCACGGGCTGGTCCAGAAGGTAGCATCCAGCAAGGTAGGAGCATGCACAAGCAAGGGAAAGCATCCAACAGCAAGCACTTCACGGGCCACACAAGAGGTCCAACACGCGTCCAGCACTCCACGCACCTTTGTAGGAAGCACACCCCACGGTCCCACTTGTTTGGCACGGTCCAGCAAATTTTGGAGATCCAGCTGCCACTTGGGAAAAAGCACACGATGCTTTCATGAGTGGAAGAAGTCCAACAGCTGATGCGTCCAGAAACTTGAAGGGTGCTATGTCCAGCAGCTTGTGGTGGCAGAGGGAGAAGCACACCGGGCCCACACTTGGCTGCACACGTCCAGCAAGCACGGAGTTGAGGGAAGCCCACGCTCACGGTCCAGTAGAAATCCAGCGCCCAAGCAGCTCACGGTCTTGCATGGGAGAAGAGAGCCCAATGATGATTAGAAGTGAAGGTGTTGAACGTCCATGTGCACAAGAAGCATCCAACAATGGAAGGGAGGTGCACCCAGCACATTAACGCCCAACAGAGAAGCAAAGTCACGGAGAGCAAAAAGAAGTTATGGTGCGTTTAGCAGAAAGAAGCAGCTTCGTATCCAGCAAATGGTAGCAGCAGGGGGTGCATCCAGCAGCAGCACTCACACATTTGGGCTGGAAAGAAGCACCACGAACAGCAGCTCCTATCCAGCAGAGAGGAGACTTCACACGCACACAGAAGGAGAATCCAAAACAAGCTTGGAGGGGTGCACACGGAAATAACAGCCTTCACGCTTCCAGCAAGCTTGGAAGAGGCAACCTTGGTCCAACAAGTTCGGAGAAAAGGGACCTGGTTCATTAGGGCACGGAGACTTTTGAGTGTTCGGGAAGCATGGGGGGAGCGCGGTTACATTAGATCATCTTTCACGAGGAAAAAGACACACACATGGAGGGTTACAGCTAGAGGGAGAGTGTGCTGGAAGGAGGGTCTCGGCCTGGAGCAGGAGGCGGCCGCCACTTGCCACTTATTCTCTCGGTTCATGGAACGCTGTTTTGAATGATGAATAAACACATCTTTCTTTTCCTGGAGTATGAAAAAACGGTGACTTGTGAAGACATTCTCGATTTTTGCTTTTGGAGAAAAAAAGGCAGCACCACGTTCATGATGGAGGAAGCACACGGGGAAAGGCAGCAACAGTGATACAATTTTCTTACTTTATACATAAGCGGTGAAAGTTTTATGTTTAGGAATTAAGAGAAGTGCTGATTCAATTGCTTTGGAAAAGTGTTAATTTCATTTGGCTTTTAATCATGGATGGTCCAACGGCTGTCACGTCTAGCATTATTAGGAGGATAATTCGTTTTTTTTTATTTGCTTTTAAAGAATGGAAGTGCTGATTTCATAGGGTAGCAACGCATAGAACTAGATTTTTTCTTTCTTTAGATTCACACGTTGATGGATTTTGGGTGATCACACAGCTTACTTCAGCAAGCACGATGTTTTCTTTCTTTAAATTAGGTGCACGGTGATTGTTCTGGACTGCAGCACAGTGATTTTCATTTTGCTGGAAAGGGTACACACGGTGCTTTCCAACTGCATTGCAATTTCTTTTATTCCACTGCATCATGATTAAATTGCTGACACGTTGCGTTTAAATTATTAGCTTGAATATTGCCTTTTTCTTTTCATTCCCGCTGCAATGATAATTTTTGTAATTTAGCAATTTCCTTTCCATTTACCAATATCATTTCCAAATGTGATTTCTGATTTAGCATTTTCAATTCAAGTGAGTCAAGTAAGTTTTGCTTAATTTAATTGTGACGTTAGTTTAAGTTAGTTGGGTAATTTGTGTTGAAAAAGAGGTTAGAGTAGCCCTTCATTTTGTTAATCCGTGATTGAAAGTATTGTAATTGAGTTAATGACCAATCCACTTCCTCTACTTCGTCAACTTCGTCCACTTCCTCTACTTCCTCCACTTCGTCAACTTTGTCCACTTCGTCCACCTCCTCCACTTACTCCACTTCTTCCACTTCGTCCACTTCGTCAACTTCGTCCACTTCCACCTCTTCCTCCACTTCGTCAACTTTGTCCATTTCCTCCACTTCGTCCACTTCGTCAACTTCGTCCACTTCCTCCACTTCGTCAACTTCGTCCACTTCCTCCACTTCGTTCACTTCCTCACTTCCTCCACTTCGTAAACTTCGTCCACTTCGTTCACTTCCTCCACTTCGTCCACTTCGTCCACTTCGTGCACTTCTTGCACTTCTTCAACTTCTTCAACTTCGTATACTTCCTCTACTTCGTCCACTTCATCCATTTCCTCCACTTGGTCCACTGCGTCCACTTCCTCAACTTCCTCCACTTCCTCCACTTCGTCTAGTTCGTCCAATTCGTCCACTTCGTCCACTCCGTCCACTTCGTCAACTTCGTCCACTTCGTCAGCTTCGTCCACTTTGTCCACTTCCTCCACTTCCTCCACTTCGTCCACTTCCTTCATTTCTTCAACTTTATCCAATTCATCGATTTCCTCCACTTCGTCCACTTCATACACTTCCTTTACTTCGTCAACTTCTTCCACCTCCCCCACTTCTTCCACTTCCTAAACTTCATCCACTTCGTCACCTTCGTCAACTTCGTCAACTTCCTCCACTTCCTCCACTTCCTCCACTTCCTCAACTTCGTCCACTTCCTCCACTTGCTCCACGTCGTCCACTTTGTCAACTTCGTCCGCTTCGTCCACTTCGTCCACCTCCTCCATTTCCTCCACGTACTTCATTTCTTCCATTTCCTCCACTTCCTCTACTTCCTCAACTTCGTCCACTTCATCAACTTCGTCCACTTCGTCAACTTCGTCCACCTCCTCCACTTCGTCCACTTACTCCACTTCTTCCACTTCGTCCACTTCGTCAACTTCGTCCACTTCGTCCACTTCCACCACTTCCTCCACTTCCTCCACTTCGTCAACTTCGTCCATTTCCTCCACTTCGTCCACTTCGTCCACTTCGTACACTTCGTCCACTTCGTCCACTTCGTCAACTTCGTCCACTTCCTCCACTTCGTCAACTTCGTCAACTTCGTCCACTTCCTCACTTCCTCCACTTCGTCAACTTCTTCCACTTCCTCCATTTCCTCCACTTCGTCAACTTCGTCCATTTCCTCCACTTTGTCCACTTTGTCCACTTTGTCCACTTTGTCCACCTCCTCCACTTCCTCCACGTCGTCAACTTCGTCCACGACGTCAATTTCGTCCACTTGCTGCACTTCGTCCACTTCTTCCACCTCCCCCACTTCTTCCACTTCTTAAACTTCGTCCACTTCGTCAACTTCGTCCACCTCCTCCACTTCGTCCAGTTCCTCCACTTCCTCCACTTCCTTCACTTCCTCTACTTCCTCCATTTCGTCAACTTCGTCCACTTCCTCACTTCCTCCACTTCGTCAACTTCGTCCACTTCCTCCACTTCCTCCACTTCGTCAACTTCGTCCATTTCCTCCACTTCGTCCACTTCGTCCAGTTCCTCCACTTCCTCCACATCTTTCACTTCTTAAACTTCATCCACTTCGTCAACTTCTTCCACTTCGTCAACTTTGTCCACTTCGTCCTCTTCGTACACTTCCTCACTTCTTCCGCTTCCTCCCCTTCCTCCTCTTCCTCCACTTCCTCCACTTCGTCCAGTTCGCCAACTTCGTCCACTTCGTCCACCTCCTCCACTTCCTCTACTTACTCCACTTCTTCCGCTTCCTCCACTTCGTCCACTTCCTCAACTTCCTCCACTTCCTCCACTTCGTCCACTTCGTCCACTTCCTCCATTTCCTCCACTTCCTCCAATTCCTCCACTTCTTCAACTTTGTGCACTTCTTCCACTTGTTAAACTTTGTCCACCTCCTCCACTTCATCCACTCCGTTCACTTCGTCCACTCCGTTCACTTCGTCCACTTCGTCAACTTCCTCCACTTCGTCCACTCCGTTCACTTCATCCACTTTGTTAACTTCGTCCACTCCGTCCTCTTCGTCAACTTCGTCCACTTCCTCCACATCGTTCACTTCATCCACTTTGTTAACTTCGTCCACTCCGTCCTCTTCGTCAACTTCGTCCACTTCCTCCACATCGTCAACTTCGTCCACTACCTCCACTTCTTCAACTTTGTCCACTTCGTCCATTTCCTCCACTTCGTCCACTTCGTACACTTCCTACAATTCCTTTACTTCGTCCACTTCTTCCGCTTCTTAAACTTCGGCCACTTCGTCAACTTCGTCCACTTGCTCCACTTCGTCCACTTCCTCCACTTCGTCCACTTCTTCCACTTCTTCAACTTCGTCCACTTCGTCAACTTCGTCCACTTCCTCCACATCGTCAACTTCGTCCACTTCGTCAGCTTCGTCCACTTCCTCCACTTCCTCCACTTCTTCAACTTTATCCACTTCGTCCATTTCCTCCACTTCGTCCACGTCGTGCACTTCCTTTACTTCGTCCACTTCTTCCACCTCCCCCACTTCATCCACTTCTTAAACTTCGTCCACTTCGTTAACTTCGTCCACTTCCTCCCACTTCGTCTAGTTCGTCCACGTCCTCCACTTCCTTCACTTCCTCTACTTCCTCCATTTCGTCAACTTCGTCCACTTCCTCACTTCCTCCACTTCGTCAACTTCCTCCACTTCCTCCACTTCCTCCACTTCTTCAACTTCGTCCATTTCCTCCACTTCGTCCACTTCCCTCCACTTCCTCCAGTTCTTTCACTTCTTAAACTTCGTCCACTTCGTCAAGTTCTTCAACTTCGTCAACTTTGTGCACTTCGTCCACTTCGTCCACTTCGTCAACTTCGTCCACTTCGTCAACTTCGTCCACTTCCTCACTTCTTCCACTTCCTCCCCTTCCTCCACTTCCTCCACCTCCTCCACTTCGTCCAGTTGGCCAACTTCATCCACTTACTCCACTTACTCCACTTCTTCCGCTTCCTCCACTTCTTCCGCTTCCTGCACTTCGTCCACTTCCTCAACTTCCTCCACTTCCTCCACTTCCTCCACTTCCTCCACTTCCTCCACTTCCTCCACTTCCTCCATTTCCTCCACTTCGTCCACTTCGTACACTTCCTCCACTTCTTCCACTTTGTGCAGTTCTTTGATGGACAAATTTATGAACACCAAATTATGATGTCACAAACTTGTTTTCAATCGGCAAGTATGACCGAATCGTTCAAGTAATAAACTTGGTAAGACCAAGTATCGTTTTTCCCAAAGGACTCACGGCCTAGTTTAGTTGTGTTGGTTACTGATTAGTTAAGACTTAAAAGACGAAATATTTGGAGTTTAATATGCAAGACAGAAAATAAACATGTATGCATGAAGTTTTGATCAATGGCAAAAAGCAAAAGATAAACACTTTCAATGATATTAATGTATGAATATGTTGTTGGGGGTCAATTTCATCTTATTCACTCTCATATATTTTAGGAATTCAACATTCAAATCATCATTGTTAATGCCACTCTCTAAAGTACCTTTCTAGAAGGCTTCTCCCTAATCACGAGTTCATACAATTCCTAGCATTCCTAATGATCAGTTCATAAGTGCAGGAGCTTAATGACAACCAATATAAAATTGGGAGAAATTCCCCGGATCTAGACTTCCCCGTACGTGCTGATGGACAAATTTGTAAGCACCAAAATATGATGTCACAAACTTGTTTCACAATCGGCAAGTATGACCGAATCGTTTCAAGTAATAAACTTGGTAAGACCAAGTATCGTTCTCCCAAAGGACTCACGGCCTAGTTTAGTTATGTGATTTGTTGATTAGCTAAGACTTAAGAACACAATAATTGAAGTTTAATATGCAAAGACGAAAATTAAATATGTATGCATGAATTGATCAATGACAAAGATAAAAGATAAACACTTTCAAGGAAATATATGAATGAATATGTTGTTGGGGGTCAATTTCATCTCATCCACTCTCATATATTTTAGGAATTCAACATTCAAATCATCACTGTTAATGCCACTCTCTAATGTACCATTCTAGATGGCTTCTCCCTAATCAAATAGTTCATACAATTCCTAGCATTCCTAATGATTAGTTCATGAGTGCAGGAGCTTAAAGGCAACCAATATAATATTGTCAGTATAATATTGGGAGAAATTCCCCGGATCTAGATTTCCCCGTACGTGTCCGTATCAACAAAACCAATAATCATGCATTAGAATGAGTTAAACAATGCAAGCATTGAGCAAAGAGGAAAAACCCTAACTAATGATGAAAGAAAGCATATGTCTTAATTCAAAGATGTACTCAACAAATCCATATATGAGAGCTTCAAGAGATTACTTTGATTCCCCAACAAACATACAAGGTTTAGTTCACCATATTCATGGTGAACCTAGATGAATTACAATGAAAGTATGAAAGAATAAACCCAATAAAGGTGAAGAGGTAGCCTGAGCATCCAAGATCCTCCTTCAAAGGGGTGAAAGAGAGAGTGTTTGCCTCGTTTCTGCCAAAGATACTAACTATAGGACGTGCAAGCCCTTATATACTAATCTAGAGTTACAAAAGATTACAAAAGTCCAAGCCCAAAAAGTGCCGCTCAGCGGTATTTACCGCTCAGCGGTGATTGCGCGTCTTCTTTCTTCCCCTCAGCGGCCATTTTGCCCCTCAGCGGTTCCAACGTCACCTCTTGAGTGCCGCTCAGCGGTTGTTTGCCGCTGAGCGGTGCCTTCGACTTCTCCTTTTTGCACTCTTTCTTGTCTTTTCTAATGTCCTCTCTCTTATTCTTCACTTCTTTCACCAAATTCACCTCAAAACCTGCACAAAAACACTTAAATCAAGCATAAACCTGTCCAGCTCTCTTATTTCTGAAAATATAAACAAAAGGCATGATTTCAAGCTAGTTTCTAAGTCTAAAGGTTGCTTTTAGTATCAACTTTAAGCATGAAAATAACAGTTTTTCAACTGTTATCACGTGCCCGTATCGACAAAACCAATAATCATGCATCGAATGAGTTAAACAATGCAAGCATTAAGCAAAGAGGAAAAACCCTAACTAATGATGAAAAGAAAGCATAAGTCTTAATTAAAAGATGTAAAAACATATTCCATATATGAGAGTTTCACAAGATTACATTGATTCCCCAACAAACATACAGAGTTTAGTTCACCATATTCATGGTGAACCTAGATGAATTACAATGAAAGAATGAAAGAATAAACCCTAAAAAGGTGAAGAGGAAGCCTCAGCATCCAAGATCCTCCTTCAAAGGGGTGGAAGAGAGAGTGTTTGCTTCGTTCCAGCCAAAAATGCCTAACCCTAGGAAACCCTAAAGTTTATATATCATTCGTAAATTACAAAAAGTCAAGTCCAAGCCCATTAAAGTGCCGCTCAGCGGTAAAATACCGCTCAGCGGTGAGTGCGTGACTTGTTTGCTCCCCTCAGCGGCCATTTTGCCCCTCAGCGGACCTCCCGCAAGCTCCTGAGTGCCGCTCAGCGGTAAACTGCCGCTGAGCGGTGACTTCGGCTTCTCCTTTTTGCACTTTTTGTTGTCTTTTCTGATTTCAACTCTCTCCTTCTTCACTTCTTTCACCAAATTCACCTTAAAACCTGCACAAAAACACTGAAATCAAGCATAAACCTGTCCAGCTCTCTTATTTCTAAAAACATGAAGAAAAGCATGATTTCAAGCTAGTTTCTAAGTGTAAAGGTTGCTTTTAGTGTCAATTTTAATCATGAAAATAACAGTTTTTCAACTGTTATCATTCTTCCACTTGTTAAACTTCGTCCACCTCCTCCACTTCGTCCACTCCGTTCACTTAGTCCACTTTGTTAACTTCGTCCTCTTCGTCAACTTCGTCCAGTTCCTCCACTTCCTCCACGTCGTCAACTTCGTCCACGTCGTCAACTTCGTCCACTTCGTGAGCTTCGTCCACTTCCTCCACTTCCTCCACTTCTTCAACTTTGTCCACTTCGTCCATTTCCTCCACTTCGTCCACGTCGTACACTTCGTACACTTCCTTTACTTCGTCCACTTCTTCCACTTCCTCCAGTTCTTCCACTTCTTAAACTTCGGCCACTTCGTCAACTTCGTCCACTTGCTCCACTTGCTCCACTTCCTTCACTTCCTCCACTTCCTCCACTTCGTCAACTTCGTCCACTTCGTCAACTTCGTCCACTTCCGCACTTCCTCCACTTCCTCAACTTCCTCAGATTCTTCAACTTCGTCCACTTCCTACACTTCCTCCACTTCGTCCACTTCGTAAACTTCGTCCACTTCCTCCACTTCGTCCACTGCGTCCACTTCCTCCACTTCCCACACTTCCTACATTTCCTCCACTTCGTCAACTTCGTTCACTTCTTCCACTTTATCCACTTCTTTCAGTTCTTAAACTTCGTCCACTTCGTCAACTTCGTCCACCTCGTCCACTTCCTCACTTCTTCAACTTCCTCCCCTTCCTCCACTTCCTCCACCTCCTCCACTTCGTCCCCTTCGTCCAGTTCGCCAACTTCGTCCAACTCCTCCACTTCCTCCACTTACTCCACTTCGTCCACTTCCTGCACTTCGTCCACTTCGCCAACGTCCTCCACTTCCTCCACTTCCTTCACTTCGTCCACTTCCTCCACCTCCTCAACTTCCTCCATTTGCTCCACTTCGTACACTTCCTCCACTTAGTCCACCTCTTCCACTTTGTGCGCTTCTTCCACTTGTTAAACTTCGTCCACTACCTCCACTTCGTCCACTCTGTCCACTCCGTCCACTTGGGCAACTTCGTCCACTCCGTCCACGTCGTCAACTTCGTCATCTTCGTCAACTTCGTCATCTTCGTCAACTTCGTCCACCTCTTCCCCTTCCTCCACTTGCTCCACTTCTTCCACTTCGTCCACTTCCTCCACTTCATCAACTTCGTGCACTTCATCCACTTCCACCACTTCCTCCACTTCCTCAACCTCGTCAACTTCGTTCATTTCCTCCACTTCGTCCGCTTCGTCCACTTCGTACACTTCCTCCACTTCTTCCACTTCGTCGACTTCTTCCACTTCTTAAACTTCGTCCACTTCCTCCACTTCCTCCACTTTGTCCACTTCTTTCACTTCTTAAAATTCGTCCACTTCGTCAACTTCGTCCACTTCGTCCAATTCCTCACTTCCTCCATTTCCTCCCCTTCCTCCACTTCCTCCACCTCCTCCACTTCGTCCAGTTCGCCAACTTCGTCCACCTCCTCCACTTCCTCCACTTCCTCCACTTCCTCCACTTCGTCAACTTCGTCCGCTTGGTCCACTTCTTCCAAATTCTACACTTCCTCCACTTCGTCCACTTCCTCAACTTCCTCCAATTCGTCAACTTCGTCCACTTCCTCACTTCCTCCACTTCCTCCTAATAACAGTTGAAAAACTGTTATTTTCATGCTTAAATTGATATTAAAAGCAACCTTTAACACTTAGAAACTAGCTTGAAATCATGCATTTAGTCATATTTTCAGAAATAAGAGAGCTGGACAGGTTTATGCTTGATTTCAGTGTTTTTGTGCAGGTTTTAAGGTGAATTTGGTGAAAGAAGTGAAGAAGGAGAGAGATGGAATCAGAACAGACGTCAAAAAGTGCAAAAGGAGAAGCCGCACTCAGGAGTTCACGTTGGAACCGCTGAGGGGCAAAATGGCCGCTGAGGGGAAGAAACTACTCATGCACTTACCGCTGAGCGGCACTTTACCGCTAAGCGGCACACTTATGGGCTTGGACCTAGACTTTCTGTAATTTTAGAATAGTATATAAGCTTTAGGACGTCCTAGGGTTTGTATCTTTGGCTGAAACGAAGCAAACACTCTCTCTTCCACCCCTTCGGGTAGATCGGGAGATGGTGACAGCTCTCCTCTTCTCTTTCTCGGGTTTTTCTATCTCTTTCATTCTTTCATTATTCATCTAGGTTCACCATGAATATGGTGAACTAAACCTTGTATGTTTGTTGGGGAATCAATGTAATCTTTTGAAGCTCTCATATATGGAATTTGTGCTTGCATCTTAATCTAAGACTTATGCTTTCTTTCATCATTAGTTAGGGTTTTTCCTCTTTGCTCAATGCTTGCTTTGTTTAACTCATTCAATGCATGATTATTGATTTTGTCGATACGGGAACGTACAGGGAAGTCTAGATCCGGGGAATTTCTCCCAATAGTATATTGGTTGCCTTAAGCTCCTGTGCTAAAAAAACTAATTATTAGGAATGCTAGGAATCGTATGAACTCGTAATTAGGGAGAAGCCTTCTTGAAAGGTAATTTAGAGAGTGGCATTAACAATGATGACTTGAATGTTGAATTCCTAAAATATATGAGAGTGGATAAGATGAAATTGACCCCCAACAACATATTCATCAATATATTTCATTGAAAGTGCTTGTCTTTTGTTTTAACCATTGATCAACCTCATGCATACATGTTTATTTTCATCTTTTGCATAGTAAACTCCACTTATTTTGTTCTTAAGTCTTAGCTAATCAACAAATCACATAACTAAACTAGGCCGTGAGTCCTTTGGGAGAACGATACTTGGTCTTACCGAGTTTATTACTTGAAACGATTCGGTCATACTTGCCGATTGTTAAATAAGTTTGTGACATCATATTTTGGTGATCATAAATTTGTGCATCAAGTTTTTGGCGCCGTTGCCGGGGACTCGTGGTTTAACTGGTTAATTTGTGTGATTATTGATTATCTTTGACTTTAATTTTGAATTTCTGTTTTTATTTTTCTGTTTTTATTTTCTGTTTTTAATTTTTTCGGTTTTTATTTTATCTTATTATTTTATTTTATTTGATTAGATTTTATTTTATTTTATTTTCTGTTTTTATTTTTATTTTTCTGTTTTCTGTTTTTATCTTCTCATCTCAAATCTTATATCTTCTCCTATATCTTTTTGTGCTAACCAAATATTCTACGGTTTTGTGTTCTTGTGTATGCAGGAGGCAATTCGAACTAGGAGCAAGATAACTACAGAACCTCTTCTTGAAGGTTTAGACGAGAGTAGACGGAGGAGAAGAATCCGAACATCTAGAGAACTTTTCCCTCCTCCGGAAACTCTGTTGCAACCATCACCACAAGGTTCTGACTATAGCACAGAAAATATGGAGAACAACAATGTCAGAAGAACTCTTGCTGATTACACCAATACAGCTGGACCTCAGCACTTTAACAGTATAGCTAGACCTAGAGTCAATGCAGCTAATATGGAGGTCAAACCAGCACTGATCCAACTGGTGAAAAGTAACCAATTCAATGGGTTATCTCATGAAAGTCCATATGAGCACCTCACTACATTCAATGAGATTTGCAATACAGTGAAGATTAATGGGGTGCCAGATGAAGCGATCAAACTTAGCTTGTTTCCTTTCTCATTGGGAGGCAATGCTAAACTTTGGTTGAATTCTTTCCCAGAAGGAAGTTTCATAGAGTGGGAAGCAGTGGTAACAAAGTTTTTAAACAAGTACTTCCCACAATCAAAGGTGACAAAAGGCAAGCAAGAGATTTCTTCATTTAGGCAAGGCATGGAAGAATCACTGGGGCATGCATGGGATAGATACAAAAGTTTGCTAAGAAAAACACCCACGCATGGCTTTGAAGAATAGGAAGTAGTCTTAACTTTCCTTGGAGGGCTTGGTTCACAAACCAAGATGATGCTTGATGCCTCAGCAGGAGGCAATATTAAATGGAAAACTCCAGAAGAAGCCACAGAAATTATAGAAAACATGGCTACTAGTGATAATGAGCTGCACAGTGAGAGAGGAGCTCCTATGCAACAAAAAGGAGTTTTCCAATTACAGACACATGATGCCTTGCTTGCTCAAAACAAAATTCTAACTCAACAGCTGGAGACTCTTACTAAAACTCTTGCACAATTACCCAAAGAGTTGAAGATTGCTGCACAGGTACAATCCCAATTGTGCGAATTGTGTGGAGGCGACCATATTAATGGTCAATGTGCCTTTCCAGTAGAAGCCGTAGAGGATGTAAACTACATGACCAATCAATACCGTCAAGGGAACTATAATCAAGGGTGGAAACCACACCCAAGCATTGGTCAAGGGCAAACTAGGCAAGCTGGTCAATTTAATAAGCAGCAGCAACCCACCTTATGGCAGCAAATATCTATGCTTAATGAAAGGTCCATGAGGATGGAGGAAACTCTTAACAATTTCATACAGAAAACTGAGTCTACCTAAAAGAGCACTGAAGCTGCTATCAAAAATTTGGAGACTCAAATGGGGCAGATCACCAAGCAGGTGGAAGAAAGGCCAAATAGAAATTTTGGGGCTAATACTGAGGTTAACCCCAGAGAAGAGTGCAAGGTGGTAGAGAGTGTTGATGATGAGAAAGTTGAGTTAGATACAGAAGAGAGAAGAGAAATAGAGAGCAAAAGCACTTTTCCTTTTCCAATACATCAAGGGAAACAACTGGATTTCACTGAATTATTCAAAATGGTGGATAATGATGCACCTTGGGAGCAGATTCTACAACTAATCACAGTTTACACGAAATCTGATGAAAACATCTCTACAAAGAAAAGACGTTGAAATGATGAGGTAAAGGAGTGTATAACTGTTAAAAAAGAGCCATTCCCTCCTAAAGCAACAGATCCAGGAAGCTTTTCTATCCCTTGTACCATAGGGAAGAAAAGGGTTAAGAAAGCTCTTCTTGATTTAGGTTCAAGTGTTAACTTGATACCTTACTCTTTACTGGAGCAAATCGGCAATGTTAATGTGAAACCTGTAAAGGTTAATCTAGTAATGGCCGATGGATCTTCAAAGGAGCCATGTGGGATTGCAGAGGACATTATAGTTTGTGTTGGCAAACTTCAGTTCTTGGCAGACTTTGTGGTGATGAAGATGAAGACAGAGAAGATACCTATCATACTTGGAAGACCGTTTATGAAAACGACCAGAGCTATCATTGATGTAAATGAAGGTATAGTGGTGCTCCAGGATCGAGAGGAGAGAGTGGTTGTAGACGTCTTTAAAGATGAGACGCAAACACAGGAGGAAGAAGCTAGTTATAAAGCTGCATTTCAAGATGCACACATGACTAGCCATCAAGATGAAGATCTCAAGGTTGCAGGTAACCGTTGTTTGTTGTTTCAGGTGAAAAAGGAAGAAAAGATTGGAAGAGGAGGAGAAATTCCTGATGACTGGGAGAAAAGAAGACCCCAACTTGGTGCACCTGTGAGAATCAAAAACAAGTTATGGGTTGTGAATGGCTTTAAAGAGAAGGAGATGATAGAGATAAAATCTCCACATCTTAGAAGAATCAAAACAGTTCACAGGAAACAGCTAAGGAGTTGGTGGGATAACAACATCAACTATGAAGAAAGAACTTGAGCTTTACTGGGTCAAGCTAATGACGTTAAAAGAGCGCTTGCTGGGAGGCAACCCAGTTGATTTAAAAACTTTTAAATTTTATTTTGGTTTGTAATTTTTAAATCTGTTGAACATTATTGTGTAAATATTTTGCTGGACATAGCATCTACTGAAGGATGCTAGTTGGATATAGCATCTACTGAAGGATGCTAAGTTTGTAACACCTACTGATGGGTGTTGGTGGATTTTGGGTCAGGCTTGTGACGTTAAACAAGCGCTACCTGGGAGGCAACCCAGTTGATTAATTGTTTTTGTTTGTTTCATTTTAGTTGCATAATAGGGTTTTGCATAAGTATTTTAAGCATTGAATTGTAGGGAACCAGTGAGGGGCATGTCTAGGAGGCACGTAGGTTAAGAAAAAAAGGAGAAGAGCACATCACGAAAGTGCCGCTGAGCGGTAATTTACCGCTGAGCGGTAATTTACCGCTGAGCGGTACTCTCGCAGATGGGCTTTAGTTTCCCCTCAGCGGGACTCGAGCCCATTAGGGTATTTTTATACCCTAAGCTGCGCATATGCTCATTCTTTCAGGCTCTTCTCTGCACAAACACTCCCACATACCTTCTCCAAGGTTTTCCACATCTTTTCACTCTTCCATCTTAAGAAAATTTCTCTTTCACTCACTTTTTCACTAGTGTGCCATCAAAGTTTAGGGTTGGAAGAGAGCATTCTAGCTTGGAAGCATTCTCATTGCATCTAGTATCTCCACCCAAGTAAGTAAAAAGCATTTTGTTCATTCTAGGGTTCTTGATTTGAATGTGATTGTCAAAGCTTGAATATTTAGGGGTTTTGGTTTCTATGCATGAATTGATGATATATTTGATGTTTGAACCGATTAAACTGCATGATTATGAACTGAAAAACTGAAAATTGCATTTGGGTGGAGTTAGGACAGCTTAAAAGAGATTTTTCAAAAATCTGCAGAGTTACCGCTCAGGGGTAAACTGCTGCTGAGCGGCACTCTGCCAGACTTGGTTTTTCTATTTTTTTTATGATCTGGAATGTGGCACTGGTGGCGCTAAGGGGAAATTCTGGCCCTCAGCGGTGGTTTAGCTTCGAAAGGAGTTGTGTTCTGTGTTTTACTAATGATTAACATCATGTTCTGTGGTTTTGTATTTATGTTTGAATGCAGGAATGACATCCTCTTCAGGAAAGAGATTGAAAACCATGGCAACCAAGAGAAAGGAAAAGGAACCAGAGCAAACCCACTCTACCAGGTTCCTCTCTAGGAAACATGAGAAGCACTTTAGGGTGGTTTAGGACAGGAGACTTCTGATGGAAAGAAAAGTTGGAATGATACCTAACTTTGCTCCTTAATTTGGAGAGCAAGTGTTAGGAAATGACTGGGGA
Organism: Vigna umbellata; assembly: GCF_029865625.1. Taxonomy (NCBI): domain Eukaryota; kingdom Viridiplantae; phylum Streptophyta; class Magnoliopsida; order Fabales; family Fabaceae; genus Vigna; species Vigna umbellata. Next base: position 16,465,135 of record NC_142175.1, on the reverse strand, counting down.
AAGCTAGCCACATATCCTGCACCTGCCAACATAGTTGTGGTAAAAGAGTTCTACACCAATGCAAAGAAGATTGGTGACTATCCAGCTGAAAATTATCTGGGCTATGTCAGAGGCCATGCTATCAGGTATGACCCTGATTCTATCAATAACTTCCTGGACACTGTGTGGGCTGGTGAGCAGTGCCAGTTTGCTCTTTGCATGGAGGAAGGTGCTGATTATGAGGATGTGGAGAGAGTACTATGCATACCTGGAGGACACTTCCAAAGGAATCGATCTGGCTCAGTGGTTAACATTAGGAGGACGGATTTGACTCCTCTTGCAAAGTATTGGATGGCATTTTCTCATGCCAACATTCAGCCATGTTCACATGTGTCAGATATTACTCTCAGCAGGGCAGTATTCATCTACTGTGCTATCAGAAACTTAAATTTTAATATTGGGCAGGTGATAGCTGATGAGATTAGTGTGTGCGCCAATACCTCAAACAACAAAGCACCACTAGGACATCCCTCCTTGATTACTCACCTTTGCAAGATAGCTGGGGTGGACACTTCTGCTCCACCATTCGAGAGGCCAAGAAAAGCTATTGATGAGGCCTATTACAGACAGTACTGTGGAGGTGATGAGGCAGCTCAGCCAGTTCCACCACGCCGTGCTCGTAGAGAGAGAGGGCCAGCACAGAGCCAAACATCTGCTGAGACACATGAAGCAGAACCATTCCAGATGAGGGACATGTATATGTCTCTTATAGGTGCTCAGTTGCAGTCCATTCACAGAGGGAGGTGGCTACTGCTGAGATGATTGTAGGAATGTATGATACACCTCCAGCCCACAGGTGGACTATGGATGAATTCCATAATGTGGTAGCTTGGCCAGAGGAGCCAGTGCATGGAGGAGGAGCTGAAGCAGCTGAAGCTTCAGTTAGAGAGATGGAAGAAGATGAAGCTGATGATGATGATGCATTTGAAGATGATGAAGATGAGGAGGAAGAGGAAGATACAGAGGACAGCTCAGATTGATGAGGGGCTAAGATAGCATTTACTGATGAATGTTATCATATGCTTATGCTTTTGTTGGTTTAAGTTTTCTGAACTTATTTGTTTTTATTTTTAGATTAGGGTTTGATGTACTCTATTGAACACCTGGTTTGTTATGATGGTGTCGCAACCGGAATCGCGACGGGACGACGATCCAAAAAGAAAATCGAGTTTTGGAAAAGAGATTTTGGAGTCGCCACCATAGTTTATTCTGGAAAACTACGGAAAAACCATAAAACGATAAAGCACGGTCCACGAAAACCAAAGATTGGGTTCGAGAGTCGGTTACGCGTGGGGAAGGTGTTAGCACCCCACAACGCCTGCCCTAAGGCAGTACCTTTAACTAAATGCACGAATATGATGTGGTTTTCAAAATGTTTAACTATCCCTTAAAATAAAATTCTAAATAAACAAAACATATTTTTTAGTTTTTTGGGCCCGACAAGGATTGACCTTGCTCCTACGTATTCTCATTCAAAAATGAGAAATCAGGGTTACGTAGTTCTTTTTGACAATGTTTAAGAGATTTGTTTGAGAAAATGATTGAAAGATTTGTTTGAGAAAATGATTACGGATAAATTTGGATTTTTGGGGAAGTGAACCTGACAAGGGCTAGCCTTGCTCCTACGTATCTCCACTTTCGATGGAGAATCAAGGGTTACGTAGTTCTGGGTAGGAAGATTGTTTGTTGTTTGAAAGTATGGATGTTTTTTTTTTAGTCTTTGAAGATTTTATATTTTTTGAATTTTTTGTATTTAGGAAAGAGAAAAGGTTTTTAGCACAAGGACGATGCGTGCGATCACACATGTGCTTAACCTATAAAACATATTTTGTAATTTTATTTAAGAAAGAGAAAAGGTTTTTAGCACAAGGACGATGCGTGCGATCACACATGTGCCTAAACCTTTAAAACATATTTTTGTAATTTTATTATAAAGAAAGAGAAAAGGTTTTTAGCACAAGGACGATGCGTGCGATCACACATGTGCCTAAACCCTTTAAACATATTTTATTATTATTTGAGAAAAGAAGAAGAACAGGTTTTAGCACAAGGACGATGCGTGCGATCACACATGTGCCTAACCCCTTTAAAACATATTTTTGTAATTTTTAATTTTTATTTTTATTTTGTATTTTCCTTTTTGTTTTGTCTTTTAATTTTAATTTTTTTTATATTTATTAGATTTTTTTATGACCAAACCCGGCAAAACATAAGATGCATACATAGTCACATACAATAATATGAAAAGAAAACAATCAAGTAAAAGCAAAAAAAAACATTAAAGAGCATAAAACAAAGCAACCAACAAGCATAAAAGTGTAGAGATAAAAACCAGAGGTGTGGAAAGAAATGAAGCTCTTTGGTTTGAGCCCAAAACTCTTCTTCTTCAACTTTGGATCTGCTAGGGGTGTAAACATGAAATTTGGAGTGCATCCCGAAATGTTTGCCCAGATTCAATTTCCCTTTTTTCTTATAAAAAGAGTGGGCTTAAGCCCGAACGAGATGGGGGTGGGAATGGAATGCAGGTGGCAGGAAGAAAGAAGCAGCCCACGCCGGGCCCCAGGTCCATTTCTCTTTCTCAGAACAGGATTCTCACCTTCTCATTCAAGCGCAAAACCTAGAGTCTCTCTTCCAAGGCAGCCAACGGAGGTCCCTCCACCCAGTCACGCAGCGCCACTGCCTCAGCCAACACCGGCTTCCGCCAGCTGCAGTCAAAGCCACCGCCGGTACGCTGACCACCGCCGCTCACCACCGGAGTCCCACGCTCCCCTTTTTCTCTTTTCCTCGCGTGCGTGAGGCCGCCTCTGCCAAGCCGGCTGCCGCGAAGAGCTCTCTGCCTGATCTCTAATGTCGCCGACAGTTCACAGGCGTTTCCAAGGCCGCCGCTGGCCGCAGCGTCAGATCTTGCCCCCTCTCCGCTGTTGATGGTGATTTGGGAATGGGTTGGGTTATTTGGTTGTGTTGTGGTTAGTTTATGGTTGATGGTGTGAGGTGTGGTTACGCGAAGCTGATGGTGATGGAGGTTCGGTTCAATCTTCACGATTACGGGTGGATGCTGAAGGGTGGCTATGACGGTGGGTGAGTATGGATGAAGATGACGACTGGGTGAGGATAGATGGTGGCCGTGCGGTGTTGGTAGTGGCCGAGTATAAGGTGTAGAAAGTGTGTTCTAGATGATGGTCATCATGTTGGTTGTGTGAATGATGATGGTCCTCCAGTGGCCGTGGGTGTTTGGCCGTGTCAAGATGGCTATGGTAGTGAGTGAATATAGAGGATGGGCAGTTACTAGTAGCAGTGGGCGTAGGGATGAAGAGATGGATGTTGGAGGTGATGGGTGTTCCTAGTAGCCGTGAGCGTTGGAGATGAAGGGAGGTTTGAAAGCTTGGTTCCCTGGTCTGTGAAAAGTGGTAGTGGAAGGAAAAGATGGCTGGAAGGGTCTCGCGGGGGAGCCAGTGCCCCCCGTAGCCGTGGTCACCAGGTGTTCCAGATGAATGATGAATGAAGAGTAAGATGAAGATGATGTGATGAAGATGATGATGTTCGAGAGAATAAGGATGGTGACGGGAAAATGTAGTGGAGGTAGTGAGTGAGTTATGAAGAGGAAATGGTTGGGATGGTTACGGATGGGAGGAGCAGAGGGGTTGGAGAGTATATTCGCTGTGTATGAATGATGATGGTCGTGTGATATTGTTGGAGATGAAGGCCAGTATAATGATCAAGATGATCGTTTTTGCCCTGGTTTTGGAGGGTGTGATTTTGTTGAGTGAATAGAGAAGAGTCTGAGAGTGAATGGAAGATAGGATAAAAAAAGTGGTGGGTTCTGTGGCTTTTTGTGTACTGAAGGAATTGAGAACTTTTCTGTGTGGAGGTATTGATTGAAGATTGATGTTGGCCGTAAGGTGTAAGGATGAAAAAAAAATCAGAGAAGCCTCCGGATGGGTGCTCGTGGGAGACAAACCCAAAAGCGAATGTGTCAGAAAATGATTCCCCTCTTCTGCAGAAACCCGTACTATGAGCTAGCTTTCACTTTGGACGCGTGTTTGCTTCATCATGTGTCTCCGACAATTGCTCTGCCGCGTTGGTATGCTTCCCTTCCAGCCAGGCCGTGAATATGGAGCTGCCCATGCTGCTGCCAGCGTGTTGCTCCCCATGCTTCCAATCGTGTCTGCTTCCAGCCAAACATCTACCTTTATCCAAATTAAAATCCAAAAGTGAAAGCCTGCCAAAAATATTCTCTTGCAGAAACCCATACTGCAAATTCTCGTTAGTGGTCAAGGTGGGGATCCCTGGTGTAATGCTCAGGCCAAATTAAAAAACGCAACCACCACTGCTTTTGGACGCTCGGTCCATACGGGAAACGGACGACCGTGCACATAAAATGAACGAACGTCCAGATCGAACGTTCACAAGGTAAAAGTTCTGATCCAGGTCGAACGCGAACGCTTAAGAGTTACCCGAGTATACCAAACGCCAAAACCGAACGCTCAAAATCACTACTACATAGACCGAACGCTTATGACTCAAACCGATAACAAGACCGAACGCTCACAAGGTAAACCTGAGAAAACCGAGCGCTCACAAACACTACCACAAAGACCGAACGCTCATAGACACTACAACAAGGACCGAACGCTTAAGATTTACAAATTAAAGCACGAACGCCCACAATCATCAATCCCACAAGACCGGACGCTCGAGATTGCTTTATGAGAATATACATCATCAAAACCAAAAGCTACTATTGACGCTCGCTCCCCAATAGGACGAACGTTAATATAGGACGAACGGTCACGTAGGATAGAGGACGAACGTTTGAAAGCGTAGAAAACGCACGCCCAAGGTGCAGGATGAACGCTTATGGTCAGGGATGGACGAGCGGTAGAAGAGGCGAAGTGATTAGGACGAGCGGCAGAAAGACAGGAATGATTAGGACGAGCGGTAGAAGAATGGAAGGGAGGGTCAGGACGAGCGGTAGAAGACTGAAATTAGCTGGGCGAACGGTAGAAAGGGGAAGTGATGGACGAGCGGTAGGAAGGAAAGTGATGGACGAGCGGTAGGGGGAATGATTACGACGAACGCCTCACCACACTCTTTGCCGAACGCTATTTGTTTCCTGGCCGAACGCTTAAAACCGAACACTGGACGAAATTAAGCAAGAGAACGAACGCTAAAGACAACAGACATTGAGACCGAGCGTTCAAATGAAGGACTGAGCGTTCGAGTGAAGACCGAACGCTCATTAAACAATATAAACCGAACGCTCACTAACACATTACATGACCGAACGTTGACATAAAGTGACCGAAAGTTCACTAACATAAAACATAACTGAACGTTCACTAACACATAACATGACCGAACATTCACTAACACAACATGACCGAACGGTCAATGCTGAGGGTTGCCGAACGTCATTGAGATATGGAGATGAGAAGAGCATGGTGGAGGACGAACGACGCACAGGAGAGGACGAACGGTCGAGGCTGAGAATTGCCGAACGTCGTTGAGGTAAGAAAGGACGAACGCTTTTTTTTTTTTTTTTTTTTAACACTCCCCATGCAAAGAAAAATAAATCTATTAGCCAATCCGGACGAAATTGGGTGTTGACAGCTGCCCCTCTTTACTTAGATTTTACTAGATAATATGAAAATTTGAGATTTTTGTATTATCAGAGTAAAAGCTAAGTAAAGAAAGAAACACTAATTTCGTCCGTATTTCAAAATAAACAAGTGACAAACAGAGAATTTAAAACAAATATGAACAAAGCTAAGAGAATTGAGGTGTAACAACCTCGTGGGCGGTGTACCAACCCTATGGATGAAGTTTGTGAGGTATACAAACCTCGTGGAGGGTGTACCAACCGTATGGAAGTGAATGAGGTGTAATAACCTCGTGGAGGGTGTACCAACCCTATGGATGAAGTGAATGGGGTGTACTAACCTCGTGAAGGGTATACAAACCCTGTGGATGAATGATGCGAGGTGTACTAACCTCGTGGAGGGTGTACAAACCCTGTGGATGAATAATGCGAGGTGTACTAACCTCGTGGAGGGTGTACAAACCCTGTGGGTGAATGATGTGAGGTGTACTAACCTCGTGGAGGGTGTACAAACCCTGTGAATGAATGATGTGAGGTGTACTAACCTCGTGGAGGGTGTACAAACCCTGTGAATGAATGATGTGAGGTGTACTAACCTCGTGGAGGGTGTACAAACCTTGTGAATGAATGATGTGAGGTGTACTAACCTCGCGGAGGGTGTACAAACCCTGTGAATGAATGATGTGAGGTGTACTAACCTCGTGGAGGGTGTACAAACCTTGTGAATGAATGATGTGAGGTGTACTAACCTCGCGGAGGGTGTACAAACCCTATGGATGAATGATGTGAGGTGTACTAACCTCGCGGAGGGTGTACAAACCCTGTGGATGATGCGTGATATGAGGTGTACTAACCTCGTGGAGGGTGTACAAACCCTGTGGAATAAATGTGGTGTACAAAAACCTCTTGGAGGGTGTACCAACCCTATAGAAAGCGAATGAGGTGTACAAACCTCATGGAGGGTGTACCAACCCTATAGAAAGCGAATGAGGTGTACAAACCTCATGGAGGGTGTACCAACCCTAAAGAAAGTGAATGATTTGAGCTTGATTGCTGGGTTCGACCATTGCCTTGCAGAGGGCCGAGATACCAATAGCAGAAAGTAAAATTGGGCTCGACTATTGCCTTGCAGAGGGTCGAGATATCAATGGCAGAAAGTAAAATTGTTTGATTGTTTTGAATTTGAAATTTGGATTTTGTTGAAATTTTGAGATGTTGAAATTTATTGATTTTTTTTTCTTGAGATAGAAATGAGTGTCCATTTTTATTTTTTGAAATGAGAAGCATGATTGATGTAAATTTGGAAATTGCAGGAGAAAGCTTTGATGCATGTTGATTTTTTTTGTCTTTTTGAAGGAAGAAGATTTGATAAATATTTACGAAAACAAATTCAAAGTTTTTGAAAATATGTACATGATGTTGACTCTGATGATTTTTTTTTGAAAGTTTTGAAATCAATAAACAAAGTGTTGCATTTTTGTACAAGGATTTGAAATCTCGATACGTAAGAGAGATATGGTGGATGTAAATTTTGAAATTTGAGGAGAAGACTTGGTTGTATGTTGATGATTTTTTTTGTCTTTTTGAAGGAAGAAGATTTGATAAACATTCATGAAAATAAATTCAAAGTTTATGAAAATATGTACATGATGTTGACTTGTGATTTTTTTGTTTTTGTTTTACTGGAAGATTATGAAACTATGACACTTTTTTTATTGAGTCAATTTGTTTCCTTTGAAATCATCAAATTTATGAGGATTTAGACCTTCATTTTATTTTTACGATGGATGTTAAATTCTAAAAGTCAAATGTTCAAACTTGTGTGCTCAACATTTTCTTTTGAAACATCAGTGTATGCATGCCTGATATCAAGGGTTGGGACAAATGTGTGGAGGATGATTGGAAGGATTTGGAGAGTACCGGGTTGGCTACTTGGGCCTCTTACTCCTTAAAACGGCTACAAATGCCAATGTGAGGTAGTAGATACTCAGAAGCTGCTCCAGTTTGGGGCATGGTAAAAAGGTAGGTATGGACAAATGTATCTGTGAATTGTGAGGGAATAAGTCATGAATCAGGGAGTGAGAATATCATGTGAGATTTACAAATTGCCCCAATTTTGGTGGTGATGGATTTTTGAAGTTCGGGGCGAACCAAAATCATGCGAGGCCCGACAAAGGATGCCCTAGTCTTTGTATGAGCTTTGAATATTCAGATGAAAGATTAACAAAGTTACCCAATATTTTGAGTGGGCCAAAAACACATGAAACTCACAAAATTGCCCCTAGTTTTGGAGAACGGGGAAGAGTTCGAATGGGATATGAATTTGTGATGTATATGAAAATGATTGGCTTGAAAGGATTGCCCCAATTGGCTTGATTTTCCTTTGTATAATTTTGATCAATAGGGAGTTCCCTTCTTCCAAGGACATTTATTTTTCATCATTTTTTTTTTAACAACTCATTGTTAGTCATTTTGTCTTGTCTCAAAATTAAGCTTTATGAAAATTTAAGCAACCATCTTTCAATCAGTGTGGACTTTTATTTAGCTTGTAATGTGGCTTGGGCTAAAGGGTATTGAAAGAAAGGATATAAAGGCCCAAATAAATGTTTATGGATTTTTTTTTTTTTTTTTTTTGAAACAAGAGTTACCATCTGCACCTTGTATCAATTATTCGTCAAATCCGTTTTGCCTATCTTGCCATTTCTCAAATTTCATTCTTTGTTTGTCATCACTTTGTGATTCTTTCTATTTTTTTTGCTTTGCTTTTGATGAATTCTCTTCATTTGATCACTAAGTATGTTTTTTTTTGCAATTTGAGTTGACTTCTACTGTGATGGTAACCCTTGTTTGGGTAAACTTTTGAAAGGAAATTTCTTATTGGCTCAAATTTGGGTATCAATGGATATATCTCTTTTTTTTCTTTTTCTTTTTTTCTTTTTTTTTTTTGGGTGAAGAAAAATGGCCACACATCATTTCAAATTTTGGTTGTTTTATTTTCACAAGATTAATTAGGAGACAAAACTAAATGATCTCAACAAGAGTCATTTTTTCTTATTCTTTTTTTTCTTTTTTGTTTTGTTTTTGTTTTGTCCTAACGGATTCAAGGATCTCCCAAATGAAAGCCAATGAAGGTAATCTTAACAAGGAAAATCTGCCCCAGTGTAAGAGTTTGCGTTTATTTGGGCTCAAGAACATGATTGGGGTCAATCTTTGGTTTAGTGAAGGTTGAAGGATGATGTTTCCAAGCAATGCACACACAAATACTTCTTAAGAATACGTGATTTGATCATTTGACTATAGGAGATTATGACATCCATTAAATTTTTTTTGTTTTTTTTTTCCCTTTTTTTTTGAAATGTCATAAAATTGATGATCTGCATCGAAAAAAAACTGACTCAACTTTGATACGATATGCATATTTTTTGGGTTTTATGAATGAAGAAATGTAATATGAAATGAAAATGATGCACGTAACTAAAGAAAATCTATTTTTTTATTTTTATGATTGAAGACATGTACAACTGGAAATTTTTTTTAGAGAAAATTGGGTTTAAGGGCCAGTCGAGCCTGACTTTGTGGGCCGGCGCTGAATCTGGGCTTTGTGGGCCAGCGTGAAAACTGGGCTTTGTGGGCCAGTGTAGAAACTGGGCTTTGTGGGCCAGTGTGAAAACTGGGCTTTTATGGGCCAGTGTAGGAACTGGGCTTTTGGGCCAGTGTAGGAAACTGGGCTTTTGGGCTAGTGTAGGAACTAGGCTTTTTGGGCCAGTGTGGAACTGGGCTTTTGAGCCGGTGTAGGAACTGGGCTTTTTGGGCCAGTGTAGGAAACCGGGCTTCTTGGGCCAATGTAGGAACTGGGTTTTTATGGGCCAGTGTAGGAACTGGGCTATTTGGGCCAGTGTGGAAACTGGGCTTTTATGGGCCAGTGTAGGAACTGGGCTATTTGGGCCAGTGTAGGAACTAGGTTTTTATGGGCCAGTGTAGGAACTGGGCTATTTGGGCCAGTGTGGAAACTGGGCTTTTATGGGCCAGTGTGGAAACTGGGCTTTGTGGGCCAGTATGGAAAATAAGCTTTGCGAGCCAGTATGGAAACTAGGCTTGGTGAACAATGCAAAAATTGATATGAGAAAGCTTGATTTAGAAAAAACGTTTGAGAAATAAATGTTTTTTTTTTTTTTCAAACTCCATCATTTTTAAATGTGAAAAATATTAAACCTATTAGAAGAAAAACTCTTTTTTTTTTGTGTTTTTATTGAAGATTATGTATGTAACTGGGCAAAAATGAGCTCATGAATTGTTTGAACATTTTTTCATTTTGATTTTTGATTTTTTTTTTGTTTTTATTTTTGTTTTTATTATTTTTTTTTTTGACGTTTTTAATAATTTTTTGGAAGTTGATGGAAACCCATTTAGGGCATTCCATTCAAAGGAGTATCAACTTAAGCTAAGGCTAAGAAAGGGAAGTGAAGATGGATTGTTAAAGACTCATTCTTAATTTTCTTTCTCTAAGTCTTAGTAGGATTCTCTTTAATATGTTTATATGTGTTTTGTAGGGTCTAATAAAGCTAGGAGATCATGGATCAACTAGCCAAGAAACTTGATAAATCAAGAAACAAGGAAACATCAAGAATGAAGAAGCAAGCCAAATCTTCACTTAGAGGAATGTTGGAATCTTCACTTGGATCCATAGTAAGCTGCTTTGGAAGCCCACATGAGTCACATTCCAACCAGCAGCTTGGTTGAAGTTGAAGAAAGCCTAGTGCTCAGCAGATGAGGGTTTGCGCCCAGCGTCAACAAATGCACCAGTTGCCACTCACGTTTCTTCACCAGCTTCTTGTTTGATAGGCCACGTAGCCACTCACGTTTTCTTTCCACTTGCACAGCTGGCCCTTGCATCATAGTTAACGTTGTAGACGTGAACCAGGAGCTTGGTTTCTCCTTTAAATACATTGCTCCATTGGTTGTAACCCACCTTTGATTTAAATGAAGAATTGTTTTCTGTTGATGCTGTCCAGAACTTTCTTCTTGTTGAAGGTCACCAAGAGAGAGCTTGAGAGTTTCCTCTAGCCTCTCTCCCTAGCTAGGCTCCATTACTAGCAAATCTCCACCAATCTGCATCCCATTCAGCACCCAAATCTCTGCCTTCATTCCATTTTCTCCATCACAGCTTCATCAGTTTCTCATCACCGAATCATCCATTCTTCCTCTGGTCATCATCATCATATTTCATCTCTTTCCGCTGCAACCAAATGATGCTCGTCCTTCTTTCCAGTTCAAATTCCAGAAGCTCCTAGAAGAAGTTCCGTTGATTCCATCTTGCACCAGAATCAGCTGGATCCTTCTTCCATCAAGTGGTATCAGAGCCAGGTTCTCCACGCACCAAGGAGCTAAGCATTTCTTCTCATTCTGCAATTTAATTCTGCTGAATTCCATCTCTGTTTCTGTTTTCTGTTTCTGTTTTCTGTTTCTGTTTCAGTTTTTGTTCTTTTAATTCTGCTTCTGTAATTCTGTTCCAGCCTTTAATTCTGTGTTCTTACAGTGTCTTATGTCCATCTTTCATTTTAAACGGTGAATTTTATTTGTTTGAGTCATTTCCAGCTTTAATTTTCAATTTCAGTGTTGTCTTGGTCATGTGCAAGTGAATATTGCAGTTTTAAATTCTGTCACTGCTTTGGTATTCTTTTCTGTTGGTTTAATTCGTTTTGCTTGAGTTCAAGTGCTAGATAAACTATATATCAACCAATAAAGGCAATGAGAATTTGTTCTAGCCTTGGTGATACAAGTTAAAGCACTAGAAATCCATTTTGATTTCAAATCTGTGTTGAACTCTGCTGCAGAATTTCAATTCTGTTTTTAAATCATGAATCTGTTTTCCAGTTGATTTCTTTTGATTCTAGTGCTTTATACAAATTTGGTTGATGATATTGAATGATGCTAAAAGTGTAGCAGACCATTACAAGCAATGAAATGCAATTTGCATAGCTTGGTTGCTCACAATTAATAGCATTCCACTGTTTCAGCTTTTAATCCAAGCTTTTCACCGTGCTAAGTTTCTTTGAATTGTCCAATCTGAGTTTGGTCATGCTAAGCATCTCAATTCTAGCTTAGTTCCATAGAGTAACATCATCTTGAGTCAATTTCTTTGCTGTCCATTCTTGATTCCTTGAAATCTGATTTCTGATGGTATTTTTGGTGCATTTTTGCTTCATAAATAGGTTATAGCAAGGGTGAATTGTTGAATCTTGCTATTTCTGTGCATTTACAACGCTTGAGCAAGTTTAAATTGTCATTTGAAAGTTGTTTGCACTGTTCATTTGGTCATTTTCCAGCCTATATGCAGATTTGCCTTTTAAACCTTCAAATTGTGTTTTAAATGGAAGTGAACCAGTGATTTTGCATTGAAGTATGTTTCTGATTGGTTTAACAGTTTGGACATGCTTAAATTCATTATACAAAGTTGTTTGAAGAAGAAATTCAGCTGTTGAATCACTTCCACACAGTTTTGGGTTTAAAACCACAAAATCAATCCAATTTTTCTGGTGTAGAGTTGAAAACTGAATCTGTTTTGATGAATGTGCTTTGAAATCCAATTTGGCTTGCAGCAATACCTGGTTCAGTGATTTAAAATAGAATTAAATGGTTAAAAGAAGAAAAGAAAAGTGTTAAAAGGGATTCTGAACCGTGCAGCCCAGTCAAAACCCAAAAACACAAAATCTGGGTTTCTTTGAGGCATTTCATCGAACACCTTCTGTTTTTATCAAACAGTTTCGTGCTAACTGTCTTTCAACCTGCATTTTGGGTTTTCTTGCTTTATTAATCAGTTCTAGAACCATTCATAAGTTCCTTTTGACGTTCCAACCTGTTTTTAAAGCTTTAAACTCATTGATTGGTCATTCTTGGAATTCTGATTTTGTTCATCAAAGTAAATCTATTTCAGTTTAAAATCCTGGTCATTTGGTCACTTTTAATCTGATTTGTGGTGCTGTTTAGATGCTTATTGGTGCAGATTTTGTGCTAGGGTGATTGCTCATGCTAGTGGTAGCATCTTGAGGGGTGGAAACTCATATAGCTCTTGATCCAAGTGCCTCCACAACAAGGAAAAATAGCTTCCTGAAACACCATTCTGCAGTGAGAAAAAGAGTGAAAATTTGGCAACTCCACTAGCCAAATTTTGAGACACAAGCCAAACAGTTGAGTGTTGGTGAGATTGAGTGTATATCATCCAAAAGAAATTTGTCAGTGGAGTGAAAATACCCTGAAACTGTTCAGAAAGTGAGATTTGAGTGGATGCACATGAAGCCAAAATACTTGGCCGAGAGGAAAATCCTGTTTTAGCTTCCAATGCTGAAAAGTCCAATTTCTTAAATCTGATTTGTGCTATTCAATATGTCTATGCAGTTTTTCTTTTGCAAGGCAATGCCAATGATCAAAAAGATTTTTGAAACACCTATTTGAATTGGTTTTTGCAATTAAAGAATTAATTTGCTCAATTGGAGCATTAGCTTTTCTTTGATATAATAGTGCAGGTCTGAAACTGAATGGTGATCTTCAAGGAGATGCAAATGGATCTATCTAAGCTGAACTGCTACTGATTTGACGAGAAAGTAATTGGATGAGTGCAAACCCCAGATTTCTCTGTGCAAAATTGTTTTGGAATGTATCCTGTAGCTAACTGCAGCAGTTCACGTAAACATTGATTAAGCACTGTGCCAATCATCAAGCATACATCTGATTGCATCTCAAGGGCTGAATACAACCTGTTCCAGTGCAGAAAACATGTTCTACAGTAGCTAGTTTTGGTCTACAAGATTGAAACACCAATGTATAAGAGTTGAATGATCAAAACAAGCAAGGAGGCAGCTGGACAAGTTCAAGCAGTACACATATGGAGCAGCAGAGTAGTGTATCTTGATTCTCTTGGAATTCTAAATTTGTAATCTGTTTCCATTTTAGCTTTCATTTTGTAAAAGGCCATTAAGACCAAGTATTTGGAAGAGTCCTTGGTGCTCTCTCCAATCTTGGCAATTTTCTTTGCTTGCTTTGATAGTAGACGGTGAGTGTGTCTTGTTAGCCAAAGCTACAAGCCTCACCTAGGATTTCTTTTGTTTTTATTTTCATGCTCTAAGATTTTGTTCCATTAGAAGTATAGGTGTTTTATCTTTCATTTAGATTGTTTGAGTCCATTTTAAATTCAATAGTGAATCTTACTTTGAAAATGGTAAAGTAAGTAACCTTAGACATTCTGGCTAGGTAAGACTTGGTATTTAAGCGGCCTTTGGCTCACCTCTCTTACCTGGGAATTGTCTCTAGGTAAAATCTTAAACCTTTTCAAACTAAGAATCCACTTTTGAAATTAAAAAGATGTATGAGGAAATCATGATCACCAAGAGAGGAATAGAAATGAGTGAGCTTAGGAACTTGTTTGCCCAATACATGAACAATCAAAATGAGTGTGAACAAAAAGAAAGAAGGAAGGATGAAAGGTACAGTCAAGCTAGGATAGATATTCCATTTTTTGGTAAAGACATTAGTGCTTTAACATACTTAGCTTGGGAAAGAAAAATTGATAAAATACATCCTTTTCTTGCTAGAGATAGTGAATCCTTTGCTCTTAACATATATCTTTCTAGATTAGAAGAACATGCAAGTGAGTGGTGGAGTCATAGGCAATATAGTGTCAAGAAAGGTAGAAAATCCTCCATTCATGATTGGTATGAGCTAAGAGCTTGCATGAGAAGAAACTTTGTTCCTCCTTCAGCCAAGAGAGACCTAGAATTAATGGGACACCTCATTCAAGAGGGAAAAACATTTATGAAAGGTCTAGATGATTTCTCTAGAAGGGAAATTGAATTTAAAGAAAAACTTGAGAAACTCTTGGATAAGAGAAGAAAGAGAGAGACTAGAAGGAGAGAAGAGGAATTGAGAGAAAAGATAGAAGAAGAAAAGAGAAAGAGAGAAGAAGAGAAGAGAGCAGAAGATGAGAGAAGAGAAAAAGAAAAGAGAGAAAAGGAGCATTTGCTACTGATGGCAAATTCTACTCCTACAATTCAAAGGGAACCAAAAAGGGAAGGTTTCCAATCCTTTAATTCTTCTTCAATTATCTTTAAGTCTTTACATGATAACTTCTCTTTTAAACCAATTGCCACACAAATTATCATTACACTACCCTCTTCAAAATATGGCAATTTAAATCTTGAGTTATTGTTACCCTTAGGGATACAAGAAACTCAAGATAAAAGAAAAGTGACTTGTGAAATAGGACTTTCAGATTTCTTTAAAACTATAAAACAAAGTCCTTATTCTAAAGTTACTTCCATAAAAAAATTCTTTCTTGGATTGATACTAATTGGAGATATATTTGATGCTTATTGTAGATATATTTTTGATCCAGGAGGAAAGTAACAAACCAAAGTTGTGCTTCTTTATCTTCCCGATTTGAGGACAAATCGTTTTTCAAGAGGGAGGGTATGATGGAAACCCATTTAGGGCATTCCATTCAAAGGAGTATCAACTTAAGCTAAGGCTAAGAAAGGGAAGTGAAGATGGATTGTTAAAGACTCATTCTTAATTTTCTTTCTCTAAGTCTTAGTAGGATTCTCTTTAATATGTTTATATGTGTTTTGTAGGGTCTAATAAAGCTAGGAGATCATGGATCAACTAGCCAAGAAACTTGATAAATCAAGAAACAAGGAAACATCAAGAATGAAGAAGCAAGCCAAATCTTCACTTAGAGGAATGTTGGAATCTTCACTTGGATCCATAGTAAGCTGCTTTGGAAGCCCACATGAGTCACATTCCAACCAGCAGCTTGGTTGAAGTTGAAGAAAGCCTAGTGCTCAGCAGATGAGGGTTTGCGCCCAGCGTCAACAAATGCACCAGTTGCCACTCACGTTTCTTCACCAGCTTCTTGTTTGATAGGCCACGTAGCCACTCACGTTTTCTTTCCACTTGCACAGCTGGCCCTTGCATCATAGTTAACGTTGTAGACGTGAACCAGGAGCTTGGTTTCTCCTTTAAATACATTGCTCCATTGGTTGTAACCCACCTTTGATTTAAATGAAGAATTGTTTTCTGTTGATGCTGTCCAGAACTTTCTTCTTGTTGAAGGTCACCAAGAGAGAGCTTGAGAGTTTCCTCTAGCCTCTCTCCCTAGCTAGGCTCCATTACTAGCAAATCTCCACCAATCTGCATCCCATTCAGCACCCAAATCTCTGCCTTCATTCCATTTTCTCCATCACAGCTTCATCAGTTTCTCATCACCGAATCATCCATTCTTCCTCTGGTCATCATCATCATATTTCATCTCTTTCCGCTGCAACCAAATGATGCTCGTCCTTCTTTCCAGTTCAAATTCCAGAAGCTCCTAGAAGAAGTTCCGTTGATTCCATCTTGCACCAGAATCAGCTGGATCCTTCTTCCATCAGAAGTTTTTTTTTTTTGAAGGATAACAATTCGCATTTTATGAAAAATGACGTCCAGAAATTCAAAACAATTATCTATTTGCCCCCAAAATATGTACAATTTATTTTTTTTTCATGCCCCAAAAATATTTTTAAGAAATTCTAATTTTTTTTATTTTTTAGAATGATACTGAGAATTTAATTAATTATGAATAAATTTCAATTATTTGTTTTCAAGTTTTCTCTTTTTTTTTAATTAATTTTTTTAAAAGAAACATGGCACATTTACTGTAAAATAGGAAATGACAGACAAACTGAAGAAAAATAGTCTCCCTTTCGTGCCTTATCAGAGGTCCCATGGCTTGGATTCGAGGTCAAGTATATGCAATTTCAACAAGATGGTCTCCTGAACCTAGAGGTCAATGGTCACTAGAGCTATGGCCCCCTTCATAGCATCTCCACAACAGTCGAGTAATCAACTAGATGAGGAGACACAAGTGAAGAGAACAGACTCTAGCTGGAGTTCTCACGATAGCCAGACAGGAAGTACATCCCAGAATGACACCGCTACACAACTCCTTTAATTCTAAGTTACGCTCAGACCCGGGTATAGGGCCCCACTCATGATATGCACAAAGTGTGTGTGTGAAGGGAGAATGCAATGCATACCCAAACCCTCACCTGTAAAACAACCAGAAAAAATTCCCAGGCAGATATAAACATGTTTTCTACCCTAGGGTTCCATATTCAACAATTCACATGCAGTTATTCCAACTATCAAACACAAAAAAAGAAAAAAAACAAGGGAAGAAAAACACAAAGAAAAATCATGTCAAATTCACGCATCTAATTAAATGGCCTAACTCTCGAGTCCCCAGTGGAGTCGCCATCTGTCGCAACCGGAATCGCGACGGGACGACGATCCAAAAAAATGGAACTCGCGGGTTTTGAAAAGAGATTTTGGAGTTGCCACCATAGTTTATTCTGGAAAACTACGGAAAAACCATAAAACGATAAAGCACGGTCCACGAAAACCAAAGATTGGGTTCGGGAGTCGGTTACGCGTGGGGAAGGTGTTAGCACCCCACAACGCCTGCCCTAAGGCAGTACCTTTAACTAAATGCACGAATATGATGTGGTTTTCAAAATGTTTAACTATCCCCTAAAATAAAATTCTAAATAAACAAAACATATTTTTTAGTTTTTTGGGCCCGACAAGGATTGACCTTGCTCCTACGTATTCTCATTCAAAAATGAGAAATCAGGGTTACGTAGTTCTTTTTGACAATGTCTGAGAGATTTGTTTGAGAAAATGATTGAAAGATTTGTTTGAGAAAATGATTACGGATAAATTTGGATTTTTGGGGAAGTGAACCTGACAAGGGCTAGCCTTGCTCCTACATATCTCCACTTTCGATGGAGAATCAAGGGTTACGTAGTTCTGGGTAGGAAGATTGTTTGTTGTTTGAAAGTATGGATGTTTTTTTTTAGTCTTTGAAGATTTTATATTGTTTGAATTTTTTGTATTTAGGAAAGAGAAAAGGTTTTTAGCACAAGGACGATGCGTGCGATCACACATGTGCTTAACCTATAAAAAATATTTTGTACTTTTATTTAAGAAAGAGAAAAGGTTTTTAGCACAAGGACGATGCGTGCGATCACACATGTGCCTAAACCTTTAAAACATATTTTTGTAATTTTATTATAAAGAAAGAGAAAAGGTTTTTAGCACAAGGACGATGCGTGCGATCACACATGTGCCTAAACCCTTTAAACATATTTTACTATTATTTGAGAAAAGAAGAAGAACAGGTTTTAGCACAAGGACGATGCGTGCGATCACACATGTGCCTAACCCCTTTAAAACATATTTTTGTAATTTTTAATTTTTATTTTTATTTTGTATTTTCCTTTTTGTTTTGTCTTTTAATTTTAATTTTTTTTATATTTATTAGATTTTTTTATGACCAAACCCGGCAAAACATAAGATGCATACATAGTCACATACAATAATATGAAAAGAAAACAATCAAGTAAAAGCAAAAAAAAAACATTAAAGAGCATAAAACAAAGCAACCAACAAGCATAAAAGTGTAGAGATAAAAACCAGAGGTGTGGAAAGAAATGAAGCTCTTTGGTTTGAGCCCAAAACTCTTCTTCTTCAACTTTGGATCTGCTAGGGGTGTAAACATGAAATTTGGAGTGCATCCCGAAATGTTTGCCCAGATTCAATTTTCCTTTTTTCTTATAAAAAGAGTGGGCTTAAGCCCGAACGAGATGGGGGTGGGAATGGAATGCAGGTGGCAGGAAGAAAGAAGCAGCCCACGCCGGGCCCCAGGTCCATTTCTCTTTCTCAGAACAGGATTCTCACCTTCTCATTCAAGCGCAAAACCTAGAGTCTCTCTTCCAAGGCAGCCAACGGAGGTCCCTCCACCCAGTCACGCAGCGCCACTGCCTCAGCCAACACCGGCTTCCGCCAGCTGCAGTCAAAGCCACCGCCGGTACGCTGACCACCGCCGCTCACCACCGGAGTCCCACGCTCCCCTTTTTCTCTTTTCCTCGCGTGCGTGAGGCCGCCTCTGCCAAGCCGGCTGCCGCGAAGAGTTCTCTGCCTGATCTCTAATGTCGCCGGCAGTTCACAGGCGTTTCCAAGGCCGCCGCTGGCCGCAGCGTCAGATCTTGCCCCCTCTCCGCTGTTGATGGTGATTTGGGAATGGGTTGGGTTATTTGGTTGTGTTGTGGTTAGTTTATGGGTGATGGTGTGAGGTGTGGTTACGCGAAGCTGATGGTGATGGAGGTTCGGTTCAATCTTCACGATTACGGGTGGATGCTGAAGGGTGGCTATGACGGTGGGTGAGTATGGATGAAGATGACGACTGGGTGAGGATAGATGGTGGCCGTGCGGTGTTGGTAGTGGGTGAGTATAAGGTGTAGAAAGTGTGTTCTAGATGATGGTCATCATGTTGGTTGTGTGAATGATGATGGTCCTCCAGTGGCCGTGGGTGTTTGGCCGTGTCAAGATGGCTATGGTAGTGAGTGAACATAGAGGATGGGCAGTTACTAGTAGCAGTGGGCGTAGGGATGAAGAGATGGATGTTGGAGGTGATGGGTGTTCCTAGTAGCCGTGAGCGTTGGAGATGAAGGGAGGTTTGAAAGCTTGGTTCCCTGGTCTGTGAAAAGTGGTAGTGGAAGGAAAAGATGGCTGGAAGGGTGTCGCGGGGGAGCCAGTGCCCCCCGTAGCCGTGGTCACCAGGTGTTCCAGATGAATGATGAATGAAGAGTAAGATGAAGATGATGTGATGAAGATGATGATGTTCGAGAGAATAAGGATGGTGACGGGAAAATGTAGTGGAGGTAGTGAGTGAGTTGTGAAGAGGAAATGGTTGGGATGGTTACGGATGGGAGGAGCAGAGGGGTTGGAGAGTATATTCGCTGTGTGTGAATGATGATGGTCGTGTGATATTGTTGGAGATGAAGGCCAGTATAATGATCAAGATGATCGTTTTTGCCCTGGTTTTGGAGGGTGTGATTTTGTTGAGTGAATAGAGAAGAGTCTGAGAGTGAATGGAAGATAGGATAAAAAAAGTGGTGGGTTCTGTGGCTTTTTGTGTACTGAAGGAATTGAGAACTTTTTTGTGTGGAGGTATTGATTGAAGATTGATGTTGGCCGTAAGGTGTAAGGATGAAAAAAAAATCAGAGAAGCCTCCGGATGGGTGCTCGTGGGAGACAAACCCAAAAGCGAATGTGTCAGAAAATGATTCCCCTCTTCTGCAGAAACCCGTACTATGAGCTAGCTTTCACTTTGGACGCGTGTTTGCTTCATCATGTGTCTCCGACAATTGCTCTGCCGCGTTGGTACGCTTCCCTTCCAGCCAGGCCGTGAATATGGAGCTGCCCATGCTGCTGCCAGCGTGTTGCTCCCCATGCTTCCAATCGTGTCTGCTTCCAGCCAAACATCTACCTTTATCCAAATTAAAATCCAAAAGTGAAAGCCTGCCAAAAATATTCTCTTGCAGAAACCCATACTGCAAATTCTCGTTAGTGGTCAAGGTGGGGATCCCTGGTGTAATGCTCAGGCCAAATTAAAAAACGCAACCACCACTGCTTTTGGACGCTCGGTCCATACGGGAAACGGACGCCCGTGCACATAAAATGAACGAACGTCCAGATCGAACGTTCACAAGGTAAAAGTTCTGATCCAAGTCGAACGCGAACGCTTAAGAGTTACCCGAGTATACCAAACGCCAAAACCGAACGCTCAAAATCACTACTACATAGACCGAACGCTTATGATCAAACCGATAATAAGACCGAACGCTCACAAGGTAAACCTGAGAAAACCGAGCGCTCACAAACACTACCACAAAGACCGAACGCTCATAGACACTACAACAAGGACCGAACGCTTAAGATTTACAAATTAAAGCACGAACGCCCACAATCATCAATCCCACAAGACCGGACGCCCGAGATTGCTTTATGAGAATATACATCATCAAAACCAAATGCTACTATTGACGCTCGCTCCCCAATAGGACGAACGTTAATATAGGACGAACGGTCACGTAGGATAGAGGACGAACGTTTGAAAGCGTAGAAAACGCACGCGCAAGGTGCAGGACGAACGCTTATGGTCAGGGATGGACGAGCGGTAGAAGAGGCGAAGTGATTAGGACGAGCGGCAGAAAGACAGGAATGATTAGGACGAGCGGTAGAAGAATGGAAGGGAGGGTCAGGACGAGCGGTAGAAGACTGAAATTAGCTGGGCGAACGGTAGAAAGGGGAAGTGATGGACGAGCGGTAGGAAGGAAAGTGATGGACGAGCGGTAGGGGGAATGATTAGGACGAACGCCTCACCACACTCTTTGCCGAACGCTATTTGTTTCCTGGCCGAACGCTTAAAACCGAACACTGGACGAAATTAAGCAAGAGAACGAACGCTAAAGACAACCGACATTGAGACCGAGCGTTCAAATGAAGGACTGAGCGTTCGAGTGAAGACCGAACGCTCATTAAACAATATAAACCGAACGCTCACTAACACATTACATGACCGAACGTTGACATAAAGTGACCGAAAGTTCACTAACATAAAACATAACCGAACGTTCACTAACACATAACATGACCGAACGTTCACTAACACAACATGACCGAACGGTCAATGCTGAGGGTTGCCGAACGTCATTGAGATATGGAGATGAGAAGAGCATGGTGGAGGACGAACGACGCACAGGAGAGGACGAACGGTCGAGGCTGAGAATTGCCGAACGTCCTTGAGGTAAGAAAGGACGAACGCTTTTTTTTTTTTTTTTTTTTTTAACACTCCCCATGCAAAGAAAAATAAATCTATTAGCCAATCCGGACGAAATTGGGTGTTGACAGATGGTTTGCTATTAACTGTGATTGTTTGATAAGTAATGCTTTATGATGCTTATTGATTGATTGATGTTGAGATGATGTGCACATTAAAATGCTTATACAGGTGATTCACAAGCTTTGTGAACAAATGCAGGATATTATGATTGTGATTGTGAAATTAAGCAGGATGTGTATGTCAAATGTGAATGAGCTTATATGTGAGGTTTTGAGCTCCAGAGTTGTTATTGTTAAATGCTATTACTTTGAAAGCATGAATGATTTTGCCCAGGTTTTCTATGATTGAATCAATTGCTTGTTTTGCATCATATGATCAAGGCCGTTTGTTGGAACCCTTTTTATTGGCCAAATTCATAAAGTTAGCCCACTAAAAGAGAACACTTTGTGTTCTATCTTTTGAACCCTTAGCCTTGAACATAAATTGAAAATCCTTGATTGAAAATCTTTACCTTGAGTTAAGTAGAAGATATTGTGTGGTATTGTTAAATGTTCAAGTTTGGGGTTATTGGGAAAACATGAAAAAGGAAAAGCATTGAGCTAATAGCTAAAAAGTAAGAATATACAAAGAAAAAGAAAAGAAAAGAAAAAAAGAAGAAGCAAAGCTCAATGCACATGCAAAAGGCAAGTTGGGAAAAATAAGAATAATTTTGTTGATTATGATTCTCTTAACTCAAGGATTTAGTGATCCAGAAAAACCAATTTTCTTGTTAGCCTAGCCACATTATAAGCCATTGAAAAGTCCTTGTGATGATGCATGCTTGTGAATGTTTTTGATTGTGGTAAAATGAAAGGCAAAGTTGATTCATGTGACATTGTGATAGTAGAGTGAATGAGTGATTACCTCTTATACACTTGTGTGTGAGTGAAACACTTTACCTAGTGAGGAAATATTCCATGAACACGTGAACATCCATGCTTAATTGATTCATCATTCATGAAAAATAGCATTTGTTGGAATTTAAATGACTTTGTGAACACTAAAGCATGTGCACATCTTGATTGAACTCTTGGTCATAAGTTTGATTGTAGTTTTTACTTATCTTGAAAAAGAGGATCTTTGAATAAGTGAACCATCATATGAATTGGTTGAAGATTGAGTTACATCTTATTTGCTTGAGGACAAGCAAAGTTCTAAGTTTGGGGTTGTGATAACAGTTGAAAAACTGTTATTTTCATGCTTAAATTGATATTAAAAGCAACCTTTAACACTTAGAAACTAGCTTGAAATCATGCATTTAGTCATATTTTCAGAAATAAGAGAGCTGGACAGGTTTATGCTTGATTTCAGTGTTTTTGTGCAGGTTTTAAGGTGAATTTGGTGAAAGAAGTGAAGAAGGAGAGAGATGGAATCAGAACAGACATCAAAAAGTGCAAAGGAGAAGCCGCACTTAGGAGTTCACGTTGGAACCGCTGAGGGGCAAAATGGCCGCTGAGGGGAAGAAACTACTCACGCACTTACCGCTGAGCGGCACTTTACCGCTGAGCGACACACTTATGGGCTTGGACCTAGATTTTCTGTAATTTTAGAATAGTATATAAGCTTTAGGACGTCCTAGGGTTTGTATCTTTGGCTGAAACGAAGCAAACACTCTCTCTTCCACCCCTTCGGGTAGATCGGGAGATGGTGACAGCTCTCCTCTTCTCTTTCTCGAGTTTTTCTATCTCTTTCATTCTTTCATTATTATTCATCTAGGTTCACCATGAATATGGTGAACTAAACCTTGTATGTTTGTTGGGGAATCAATGTAATCTTTTGAAGCTCTCATATATGGAATTTGTGCTTGCATCTTAATCTAAGACTTATGCTTTCTTTCATCATTAGTTAGGGTTTTTCCTCTTTGCTCAATGCTTGCTTTGTTTAACTCATTCAATGCATGATTATTGATTTTGTCGATACGGGAACGTACGGGGAAGTCTAGATCCGGGGAATTTCTCCCAATAGTATATTGGTTGCCTTAAGCTCCTGTGCTAAAAAAACTAATTATTAGGAATGCTAGGAATCGTATGAACTCGTAACTAGGGAGAAGCCTTCTTGAAAGGTAATTTAGAGAGTGGCATTAACAATGATGACTTGAATGTTGAATTCCTAAAATATATGAGAGTGGATAAGATGAAATTGACCCCCAACAACATATTCATCAATATATTTCATTGAAAGTGCATGTCTTTTGTTTTAGCCATTGATCAACCTCATGCATACATGTTTATTTTCGTCTTTTGCATAGTAAACTCCACTTATTTTGTTCTTAAGTCTTAGCTAATCAACAAATCACATAACTAAACTAGGCCGTGAGTCCTTTGGGAGAACGATACTTGGTCTTACCGAGTTTATTACCTGAAACGATTCGGTCATACTTGCCGATTGTTAAATAAGTTTGTGACATCATATTTTGGTGATCATAAATTTGTGCATCACCTCCACTTCCTCAAATTCGTCAACTTCGTCCACTTCCTCCACTTCGTCCACTTCCTCCACTTCATCAACTTCTTCCACTTGGTCCACCTCCTTCACTTCGTCCACTCCGTCTAGTCCGTCCACTTCGTCAACTTCGTCCACTCCGTCCACTTCGTTAACTTCGTCAACTACGTCCACTTCGTCAACTTTGTCCACTTCGTCCACCTCCTCCACTTCCTCCACTTACTCCACTTCTTGCACTTCGTCCACTTCCTCCACCTCCACCACTTCCTCCACTTCCTCCACTTCCTCCACTTCGTCAACTTCGTCATCTTCCTCCACTTCCTCCACTTCGTCCACTTCTTCCACTTTGTACACTTAGTCCACTTCCTCCATTTCCTCCAATTTGTCCACTTCGTCAACTTCGTCGACTTTAGCAACTTCGTCCACTTCCTCTACTTCCTCCATTTCATCCACTTATTCCACCTCCTCCACTTCCTCCACTTCCTCCACTTCTTCCACTTCCTCCACTTCCTCCACTTCGTCAACTTCGTCCACTTCCTCCACTTCCTCGACTTCGTCCACTTCTCCACTTACTCCACTTCCTCCACTTCCTCCACTTCCTCCACTTCCTCCACTTCCTCCACTTCGTCAACTTCGTCATCTTCCTCCACTTCCTCCACTTCCTCCACTTCGTCCACTTCTTCCACTTTGTACACTTCGTCCATTTCCTCCAATTTGTCCACTTCGTCAACTTCGTCGACTTTAGCAACTTCGTCCACTTCCTCCACTTCCTCCATTTCATCCACTTAGTCCACCTCCTCCACTTCCTCCACTTCCTCCACTTCTTCCACTTCCTCCACTTCCTCCACTTCGTCCACTTCCTCCACTTCCTCCACTTCGTCCACTTCTCCACTTGCTCCACTTCGTCCACTTCCTCCACTTCGTCCACTTCTTCACTTTCGTCCATTTCGTCAACTTCCTCCACTTCGTCAACTTCGTCCACTTCCTCCACTTCTTCCACTTCTTCAACTTCGTCAACTTCCTCCACTTCCTCCACTTCTTCCACTTCGTCAACTTCGTCTACTTCGTCCACATCCTCCACTTCCTCCACTTGCTCCAATTCCTCCACTTCGTGCACTTTGTCCACTTTGTTCACTTCGTCAACTTCGTCCTCTTCGTCAACTTCCTCCATTTCCTCAACTTCGTCCACTTCGTCCATTTCCTCCAATTTGTCCACTTCGTCAACTTCGTCTACTTCAGCAACTTCGTCCGCTTCCTCCACTTCCTCCATTTCATCCACTTAGTCCACCTCCTCCACTTCCTCCACTTCCTCCACTTCTTCCACTTCGTCCACTTCCTCCACTTCGTCAACTTCGTCCACTTCCTCCACTTCCTCGACTTCGTCCACTTCTCCACTTCCTCCACTTCGTCCACTTCCTCCACTTCGTCCACTTAGTCACGTTCGTCCATTTCATCAACTTCCTCCACTTCTTCCACTTCGTCAACTTCGTCCACTTCCTCCACTTCGTCAACTTCGTCCATTTCCTACTGTTCGTCCACTTCTTCCACTTCTTTAACTTCGTCAACTTCGTCCACTTCCTCCACTTCTTCCACTTCGTCTACTTCGTCCACATCCTCCACTTCCTTCACTTGCTCGAATTCCTCCACTTCGTCCACTTCGTGCACTTTGTCCACTTCGTTCACTTCGTCAACTTCGTCCACTTTGTCAACTTCGTCGACTTCCTCAACTTCGTCCACTTTGTCGACTTCCTCGACTTCGTCCACCTTCTGCAATTCCTCCCCTTACTCCACTTCTTCCAGTTCCTCCACTTCCTCCACTTCCTCCACTTCGTCAACTTCCTCCACTTCCTCCACTTCCTCCACTTCCTCCACTTTGTCCACTTCGTCCACTTCGTCCACTTTCTCCACTTCGTCCACTTCGACACTTCGTCAACTTCGTCTACTTCCTCACTTCTTCCACTTCCTCCACTTCTTCCACTTCTTCCACTTTGTCCACTTCGTCCATTTCGTCCAATATGTCTACTTCGTCAACTTCGTTCACTTCCTCCACCTCCTCCACTTCGTCGATTTCCTTCACTTCGTCAACTTCGTCCACTTCCTCCACTTCGCCAACTTCGTCCACTTCCTCGACTTCGTCCACTTCTTCCACTTCGTCAACTTCGTCAATTTCCTCCGCTTCATCCACTTCCTACACTTCCTCCACTTCTTCCACTTCTTAAACTTGGTCCATTTCTTCAACTTCGTCCACTTGTTCAACTTCATGCTCTTTGATGCACAAATTTATGATCACCAAAATATGATGTCACAAACTTGTTTAACAATCGGCAAGTATGACCGAATCGTTTCAAGTAATAAACTCGGTAAGACCAAGTATCGTTCTCCCAAAGGACTCACGACCTAGTTTAGTTATGTGATTTGTTGATTAGCTAAGACTTAAGAACAAAATAATTGGATTTTACTATGCAAAAGACGAAAATAAACATGTATGCATGAGGTTGATCAATGGCTAAAACAAAAGACAGACACTTTCAATGAAATATATTGATGAATATGTTGTTGGGGGTTAATTTCATCTTATCCACTCTCATATATTTTAGGAATTCAACATTCAAGTCATCATTGTTAATGCCACTCTCTAAATTACCTTTCAAGAAGGATTCTCCCTAATTACGAGTTCATACGATTCCTAGCATTCCTAATAATTAGTTTTTTTAGCACAGGAGCTTAAGGCAACCAATATACTATTGGGAGAAATTCCCCGGATCTAGACTTCCCCGTACGTTCCCGTATCGACAAAACCAATAATCATGCATTGAATGAGTTAAACAAAGCAAGCATTGAGCAAAGAGGAAAAACCCTAACTAATGATGAAAGAAAGCATAAGTCTTAGATTAAGATGCAAGCACAAATTCCATATATGAGAGCTTCAAAAGATTACATTGATTCCCCAACAAACATACAAGGTTTAGTTCACCATATTCATGGTGAACCTAGATGAACAATAATGAAAGAATGAAAGAGATAGAAAAACCCGAGAAAGAGAAGAGGAGAGCTATCACCATCTCCCGATCTACCCCAAGGGGTGGAAGAGAGAGTGTTTGCTTCGTTTCTGCCAAAGATACCAACCCTAAGACATCTAGGTCTTTAAATAGGACATAAAAATAATAGAAAACGGGTCCAGGCCCAAACAGATCATAAAATCGCATAAAACTGGCCCAAAACTCGTCTGGTTGACTTTTTTCGTATTCTGGTTGACTGGTTGACTTTTCTGGTTGACTGGTTGACTTTTCTGGTTTCTGGTTTCTGGTGGACTTTTCTGATTCCATCTCTCTCCTTCTTCACTTCTATCACTAAATTCACCTTAAAACCTGCACAAAAACACTGAAATCAAGCATAAACCTGTCCAGCTCTCTTATTTATGAAAATATGGATAAAAGCATGATTTCAAGCTAGTTTCTAAGTGTAAAGGTTGCTTTTTGTGTCAATTTTAAGCATGAAAATAACAGTTTTTCAACTGTTATCACAACCCCAAACTTAGAACTTTGCTTGTCCTCAAGCAAACAAGATTTAACTCAATCTTCAACCAATTCATATGATGGTTCACTCATTCAAAAATCCTCTTTTTCAAGATAAGTAACAACTTCACTCAAACTTATGACCAAGAGTTCAATCAAGATGTGCACATGCTTTAGTGTTCACAAAGTCATTTAAATTCCAACAAATGCTATATTTCATGAATGATCAATCAATTAAGCATGGATGTTCATGTGCTCATGGAATATTTCCTCACTAGGTAAAGTCTTTCACTCACACACAAGTGTATAAGAGGTAAAGTGTTTCACTCATTCACTCCACTATCACAATGTTACATGAATCAACTTTGCCTTTCATTTTACCACAATCAAAAACATTCACAAGCATGCATCATCACAAGGACTTTTCAATGGCTTATAATGTGGCTGGGCTAACAAGAAAATTGGTTTTTCTGGATCACAAAATCCTTGAGTTAAGAGAATCATAACAACACAATTTTTCTTATTCTTCCCAACTTGCCTTTGCATCTGCATTGAGCTTTGCCTCTTTTTCTTTTCTTTTCTTTTTCTTTTTTTTTCTTTGCATACTCTTACTTTTTAGCTCTTAGCTCAATGCTTTTCCTTTTTCATGTTTTTCCAACAACCCCAAACTTGAACATTTAACAATACCACACAAGATCTTCTACTTAACTCAAGGTAAAGATTTTCAATCAAGGGTTTCAGTGTATGTTCAAGGCTAAGGGTTCAAAGGATAGAACACAAAGTGTTCTCTTTTAGTGGGCTAACTTTATGAATTTGGGCAATAAAAAGGGTTCCAACAAACGGCCTTGATCATATGATGCAAAACAAGCAATTGATTCAATCATAGAAAACCTGGGCAAAATCATTCATGTTTCCAAAGTAATAGCATTCAATCAATAACAACTCTGGAGCTCAAAACCTCACATATAAGCTCATTCACTTTTGACATACACATCCTGCTTAATTTCACAATCACAATCATAATATTCTGCATTTGTTCACAAAGCTTGTGAATCACCTGTATAAGCATTTTAATGTGCACATCTTCTCAACATCAATCAATCAATAAGCATCATCAAGCATTACTTATCAAACAATCACAGTTAATAGCAAACCATCACACAAACCAGGTTTCCAATAAAGTACATCAAACTCTAATCTAAAAACATAAAATACTTACAGAATACTGGGTTGCCTCCCAGTAAGCGCTTGTTTAACGTCACGAGCCTGACCCAAACTTTCAAGGATCAACCAACAACATCATTGTGGAAAATTGTTGCACCTCTCCCCCTAGATAGGGTTTGAGACGTTGACCATTCACCACCCAACTTCTCTGTGGATCATCAGCAGCTGGATTAAATATTTCAATTGCTCCATGCGGATGCACTTCTTTTATCACAAATGGTGCTGACCATTTTGACTTCAGCTTCCCAGGAAATATCTTCAATCTTGAATTGAACAATAGTACCTGTTGTCCTGGATTGAAAACTCTATTCACCAACTTCCTGTCATGATAAAATTTAATCTTGTCTTTGTAAGCCTTGGATGAATCATATGCATGTAATCGCATTTCTTCAAGCTCCAAAATCTGCCTTCTGCGTGTGCATTGAGTTTCATAAGGATCAAAATTCAAGAATTTCAAAGCCCATAATGCTCTATGCTCCAATTCTACTGGCAAATGGCATGCTTTCCCATAGACTAATTGAAACGGTGATAATCCCATAGACGTCTTCATTGCTGTCCTATAAGCCCAAAGAGCATCATCCAATTTGAGAGACCAATCCTTTCTTGATGAAGTCACTATTTTTTCCAGGATCCTTTTTATCTCCCTGTTAGACACCTCAGCTTGTCCATTGGTTTGTGGATGATAAGGTGCAGCTACCTTATGTTTTACTCCAAAGTGTTTGAGTACTTTCTCTAGCTGATAATTGCAAAAATGAGATCCTCCATCACTGATCAACACTCTTGGAGTGCCAAAACGTGAGAATATCTGCCTCTTCAGGAATTTAATTACCGTGCTAGCATCATTTTTAGGACAAGCTAATGCTTCCACCCATTTACTCACATAATCCACTGCTACCAGAATATATTCATTGTTGAAAGATGGAGGGAAGGGTCCAACAAAGTCAATACCCCAACAATCAAAAACCTCAACCTCTAAAATACCTTATAAAGGCATCTCATGACGTTTAGTGATTGTCCCTGCTCTTTGACATTTATCACAATTTCTAGCATGATTATGGGCATCTTTAAATAAAGTTGGCCAATAAAACCCTGATTGAAGGACTTTTGCTGCTGTTCTTTCTCCATTAAAATGTCCTCCATAAGGTGAATCATGACAATGCCAGAGAATTCCTTCTGCTTCTTCATTTGTAACACATCTCCTCAGAAGATTATCTGCTCCAATTTTGAACAAATAAGGATCATCCCAAACAAACTGCTTGGCATCATGCAGAAATTTCTTTCTTTGTTGCCAAGTTAAGTCTTCCGGCATGACCCTTGAAGCTTTGAAATTAGCCATATCAGCAAACCAGGGCCTCTGCTGAATATACATGAGTGATTCATCTGAAAAAGATTCCCAGATTTCAGACTCCTTGCTAGTGACCTCATTGTTGACTAACCGTGACAAATGATCAGCAATTAAGTTCTCACTTCCTTTCTTATCACGGATTTCTACATCAAATTCTTGCAATAGTAGTACCCATCTAATCAGACGTGGCTTAGAATCTGGTTTTGTCAACAAATATTTGATAGCTGCATGATTTGTATAGACAGTCACCTTAGACCCAATAAGATAAGGTCTAAATTTCTCTAGAGCATACACAATGGCAAGAAATTCTTTCTCTGTGGTAGCATAATTCAATTGAGCATCGTTCAGAACCTTGCTAGCATAATAAATTGGATGAAACTTTTGTTCTTTCCGCTGGCCAAGGACAACTCCTATTGCATAATCACTTGCATCACACATTAATTCAAAATTTTGATTCCAATCTGGCGCTACAATTACTGGAGCTGACACTAACTTCTTCTTCAATGTGTCGAAAGCTTTCAGACAGTCTTCATTCATCACAAAAGGAGCATCCTTCATCAAAAGATTACTCAATGGTTTAGCAATTTTTGAGAAATCTTTGATGAATCTTCTATAAAACCCAGCATGACCAAGAATACTTCTAATCCCCTTTACATTTGTTGGTGGAGGTAGTTTCTGTATGATTGCACTGCAGTTACCCTGTACATTGATAGTTTCCTTTTCAATGTACTTGTGTTTCTTTGTGAGGAGTTCCTTCAAAAACTTTGCATATGCTGGCATCTGTTGCAATGCTTCAGAGAATGGTATAGTGATCTCCAGCTTCTTAAACAACTCCATGAATCTTTCCAACTGTTTTTCTTTCTCCTTCCTTGAATAACTCTTTGGATAAGGAAGTGGCTTTTCATACTCTTTTTCTTTTTGTCTCTCCTCTCTCTCCTCTCTCTCTTTTTTTTCTCTCCTCTCCTCTTCTTCTTTTTTCTTTTTCTCTCTCTCAACTCTTTCTTTCCACTCACATGTTTCTTTTTCACTCTCACTCTCATTTTCTTTATCCTCTCTTTCTTTTTTTCTCTCCTCTAACACTCTACCACTTCTGGTCACAACAGTTTTACACTCCTTTCTGAGATTATCATGTTTCATCTTGTCAACTATTCTCTCAACATAAACCTCCATATTTTTAAATGCAGCATCCACATTCTGACAATAAGATGCATTCGTCTTCAAGAATCTTTGGAAAGTCTCTTCAAGTTTTGTTGTTTTCTCAACTGGAGTAGATTGCATTTGCCATTTTTGCTGTTGTACTTGAACCATTGAGACCTGTTGTATTTCCTGTGGTATTTGAGAAAGCTTCATAATTACCTCTTCAAGCTGTTGAGAGATAATTCTATTTTGAATAAGCAAAGCATCATTTGATTGTAACAACTCCTTCTGACTAAGATATCCTCTTTCAATGCTGAGTTCGTTGTCACTAGTAGCCATATTTTCAATAATTTCAGTTGCTTCCTCTGGAGTTTTCCAATTAATGTTTCCTCCTGCTGAGGCATGAAGCATCATCTTAGTTTGTGAACCAAGACCTCCAAGGAAAGTTAGGACTACTTCTTCTTCTTTGAAACCATGCATGGGAGTTTTTTGTAACAGGCTTTTATATCTGTCCCATGCATGCCCCAGTGATTCTTCCATGCCCTGCTTAAATGAAGAAATCTCTTGCTTGCCTTTTGTCACCTTAGATTGTGGGAAGTACTTGTTTAAAAATTTTGTGACCACTACTTCCCACTCTGTGAAACTTTCTTCTGGGAAAGAATTCAACCAAAGCTTAGCATTGCCTCCCAATGAGAAAGGAAACAAGCTAAGTTTGATAGCTTCGTCTGGCACCCCATTAATCTTGACTGTGTTGCAAATCTCATTGAAGGTAGTGAGGTGCTCATATGGGCTTTCATGAGATAACCCATTAAATTGGTTGCTTTTCACCAGTTGAATCAGTGCTGGTTTGACCTCCATATTAGCTGCATTGACTCTAGGTCTAGCTATACTGTTAAAGTGCTGAGGTCCAGCTATATTGGTGTAGTCAGCAAGAGTTCTTCTAACATTGTTGTTCTCCATATATTCTGTGCTATGAACAGAACCTTGTGGTGATGATTGTAAGAGAGTTTCTGGAGAAGGGAAAAGTTCTCTAGATGTTCGGATTCTTCTCCTCCGTCTACTCTCGTCTAGACCTTCAAGCGGAGGTTCTGTTGTTTTCTTGCTCCTTGTTCTAATTGCTTCCTGCATGCACAAGAAAACAAAACCCTAGAAAAGATTTGTTAGCACAAAAAGATATAGGAGAAGATATAGATTCAAAAGATAAAAGATTCAGAGGATAAGATAAAATAATATAAAATAAAATAAAATAAAATAAAATCTAATCTAATCTAATCAAATCAAATAAAATAAAATCTAATCTAATCAAATCAAATAAAATCTAATCTAATCA
Organism: Vigna umbellata; assembly: GCF_029865625.1. NCBI lineage: Eukaryota > Viridiplantae > Streptophyta > Magnoliopsida > Fabales > Fabaceae > Vigna > Vigna umbellata. The sequence continues at coordinate 16,432,750 of NC_142175.1, read as the reverse complement.
AATCAAATAAAATAAAATAAAATAAAATCAAATAAGATAAAATAAAATAAAATCAAATAAAATCAAATCAAATAAAATAAAACCAACTCAAATAAAAACCGAAAAAATAAAAACAGAAAATAAAAACAGAAATTCAAAATTAAAGTCAAAGATAATCAATAATCACACAAATTAACCAGTTAAACCAGAGTCCCCGGCAGCGGCGCCAAAAACTTGATGCACAAATTTATGATCACCAAAATATGATGTCACAAACTTATTTAACAATCGGCAAGTATGACCGAATCGTTTCAAGTAATAAACTCGGTAAGACCAAGTATCGTTCTCCCAAAGGACTCACGGCCTAGTTTAGTTATGTGATTTGTTGATTAGCTAAGACTTAAGAACAAAATAATTGGATTTTACTATGCAAAAGACGAAAATAAACATGTATGCATGAGGTTGATCAATGGCTAAAACAAAAGATAGACACTTTCAATGAAATATATTGATGAATATGTTGTTGGGGGTCAATTTCATCTTATCCACTCTCATATATTTTAGGAATTCAACATTCAAGTCATCATTGTTAATGCCACTCTCTAAATTACCTTTCAAGAAGGCTTCTCCCTAATTACGAGTTCATACGATTCCTAGCATTCCTAATAATTAGTTTTTTAAGCACAGGAGCTTAAGGCAACCAATATACTATTGGGAGAAATTCCCCGGATCTAGACTTCCCCGTACGTTTCCATATCGACAAAACCAATAATCATGCATTGAATGAGTTAAACAAAGCAAGCATTGAGCAAAGAGGAAAAACCCTAACTAATGATGAAAGAAAGCATAAGTCTTAGATTAAGATGCAAGCACAAATTCCATATATGAGAGCTTCAAAAGATTACATTGATTCCCCAACAAACATACAAGGTTTAGTTCACCATATTCATGGTGAACCTAGATGAACAATAATGAAAGAATGAAAGAGATAGAAAAACCCGAGAAAGAGAAGAGGAGAGTTGTCACCATCTCCCAATGTACCCCAAGGGGTGGAAGAGAGAGTGTTTGTTTCGTTTCTGCCAAAGATACCAACCCTAAGACATCTAGGTCTTTAAATAGGACATAAAAATAATAGAAAACGTGTCCAGGCCCAAACAGATCATAAAATCGCATAAAACTGGCCCAAAACTCGTCTGGTTGACTTTTTTCGTATCCTGGTTGAGTGGTTGACTTTTTGGTTGACTGGTTGACTTTTCTGGTTGACTGGTTGACTGGTTGACTTTTTGGTTGACTGGTTGACTTTTCTGGTTGGCTGGTTGACTTTTCTGGTTTCTGGTTGACTTTTCTGTTCCATCTCTCTCCTTCTTTTCTTCTTTCACTAAATTCACCTTAAAACCTGCACAAAAACACTGAAATCAAGCATAAACCTGTCCAGCTCTCTTATTTATGAAAATATGGATAAAAGCATGATTTCAAGATAGTTTTTAAGTGTAAAGGTTGCTTTTTGTGTCAATTTTAAGCATGAAAATAACAGTTTTTTAACTGTTATCACTCTTCCTCCACTTCATCCACTTCGTCCACTTCTTCACTTCCTCCACTTCCTCCACTTCATCCACTTCGTCTACTTTGTACACTTCCTCCACTTCGTCCGCTTCGTCCACTTCTTCCACTTTGTCCCCTTCGTCCACTTCGTCCATTTCCTATTGTTACTCCAGTTCTTCCACTTCTTCAACTTCGTCAACTTCCTCCACTTCCTCCACTTCCTCCACTTCGTCAACTTCGTCCACATCCTCGACATCCTCCACTTCCTCTACTTGCTCCAATTCCTCCACTTCATCCACTTCGTGCACTTTGTCCACTTCGTTCACTTCGTCAACTTCGTCCACTTCGTCCACTTCCTCAACTTCGTCCACTTCCTCCACTTACTCCACTTCTTCGACTTCCTCCACTTCCTCCACTTTGTCCACTTCCTCACTTCTTCCACTTCCTCCACTTCATCCACTTTGCCCCCTTCCTCCATTTCCTCCACTTCGCCAACTTCGTCCACTTCGTCAACTTCCTCCACTTGCTCCACTTCGTCCACTTCGACCACTTCGTCCACTTCATCCATTTCGTCCAATTTGTGCACTTCGTCAACTTCCTCCACCTCCTCCACTTCGTCCACTTCGTTCACTTCCTTCAGTTCATCAACTTTGTCCACTTCATCAACTTCGTCCACTTCGTCCACTTCCTCCACTTCCTCCACTTCGTCAACTTCGTCCACCACCTCGACTTCGTCCACTTCCTCCACTTCGTCAACTTCGTCCATTTCTCCACTTCATCCACTTCGTACACTTCCTCCACTTCGTCCACTGCTTCCACTTATTAAACTTCGTCCACTAAGTCAACTTTGTCCACTTGTTCAACTTTGTCCTCTTCCTCCACCTCGTCTAGTTCCTCCACTTCCTCCACTTCATCCACTTCCTCCACTTCATCCCCTTCATCCACTTGGTTCACTTCGTCCACTTCTTCAACTTCGTCCACTTCGTCCACTTCGTCAACTTCGTCCACTTCGTGGATTTCGTCCACTTCGTCGATTTCCTCCACTTCCTCCAATTCCTCCACTTCGTCCACTTCGCCAACTTCCTCCACTTCGTCAACTTCGTCCACTTCCTCCACCTCCTCCACTTCCTCCACTTTGTCAACTTTGTCAACTTCGTGAACTTCTTCAACTTCCTCAAGTTCCTCCACTTCCTCCAGTTCCTCCACTTCCTCCATTTCCTCCACTTCCTCCACTTCCTCCACCTTCTCTACTTCCTCCACTTTGTCCCCTTCGTCCACTTCGGCCAGCTCCTCTACTTCCTCCACTTACTCCACTTCTTCCTCTTCCTCTACTTCCTCCACTTCCTCCTATTCGTCTACTTCGTCCACTTCGTCCACTTCATCCGCTTCGTCAACTTCGTCCATTTCCTCCACTTCGTCCACTTCCTCCACTTCGTCCACTTCGTTCACTTCTTCCACTTCGTCCACTTCTTTAACTTCTCCACTTCGTCAACTTCCTTCACTTCCTCCACTTCCTTCATTTCGTCCACTTCGTCCACTTCGTCAACTTCCTCCACCTCTCCACTTCGTCCACTTCTCCACTTCGTCAACTTCGTCCACTTCGTCCACCTCCTCCACTTCCTCCACTTCGTCAACTTTGTCAACTTCCTGAACTACTTCAAATTCCTCCACTTCCTCCACTTCCTCCACTTGCTCCAGTTCCTCCAGTTCCTCCAGTTCCTCCACTTCCTCCACTTCCTCCCCTTCGTCCACTTTGTCCACTTCGTCAACTTCGGCCAGCTCCTCTACTTCCTCCACTTACTCCACTTTTCCACTTCCTCTACTTCCCTCACTTCCTCCAGTTCGTCCAGTTCGTCCACTTCATCCGCTTCGTCAACTTCGTCCATTTCCTCCACTTCGTCCACTTCCTCCGCTTCGTCCACTTCGTTCACTTCTTCCACTTCGTCCACTTCTTCCACTTCTTTAACTTTGTCCACTTCGTCAACTTCCTTCACTTCCTCCACTTCCTTTATTTCGTCCACTTCGTCAACTTCATCCACTTCGTCAACTTCGTCCACTTCGTCAACTTCCTACACTTCTCCTCTTTGTCCACTTCTCCACTTCGTCCACATCCTCCACTTCCTCCACTTCCTCCACTTCGTCCAGTTTGTCAAGTTCGTCCATTTTGTGAACTTCCTCCTCTTCGTCCACTTCCTCCACTTCGTCAACTTCCTCCACTTCCTCCTATTCGTCCACTTCCTCCACTTCCTCCCCTTCGTCCACTTTGTCCACTTCGTCAACTTCGGGCAGCTCCTCTACTTCCTCAACTTACTCCACTTCTTCCACTTCCTCTACTTCCCTCACTTCCTCCAGTTCGTCCACTTCGTCCAGTTCGTCCACTTCATCCGCTTCGTCAATTTCGTCCATTTCCTCCACTTCGTCCACTTCCTCCACTTCGTCCACTTCGTTCACTTCTTCCACTTCGTCCACTTCTTCCACTTCTTTAACTTTGTCCACTTCGTCAACTTCCTTCACTTCCTCCACTTCCTTCATTTCGTCCACTTCGTCAACTTCATCCACTTCGTCAACTTCGTCCACTTCGTCAACTTCCTACACTTCTCCACTTCGTCCACTTCTCCACTTCGTCCACATCCTCCACTTCCTCCACTTCCTCCACTTCGTCCAGTTTGTCAAGTTCGTCCATTTCGTCAACTTCCTCCACTTCCTCCACTTCCTCCACTTCGTCAACTTCGTCCACTTCCTCCACTTCGTCAACTTCGTCCATTTCCTACACTTCGTCCACTTCATCAACTTCGTCAATTTCGTCAACTTCGTCCACTTCGTCCACCTTCTCCACTCCCTCCACTTACTCCACTTCTTCCACTTCCTCTACTTCCTCCACTTCCTCCAGTTCGTCCACTTCGTCCACTTCATCCACTTCCTCCGCTTCGTCAACTTCGTCCATTTCCTCCAGTTCGTCCACTTCCTCCACTTCTTCCAATTCCTCCACTTCTTCCACTTCGTTCACTTCTTCCACTCCTTCCACTTCTTTAACTTCGTCCACTTTGTCAACTTCGTCAACTTTCTCCACTTCTCCACTTCGTCCACTTTGTTCACTTCCTCCACTTCGTCCACTTTGTAAAGTTCGTCCATTTCGTCAACTTCCTCCACTTCCTCGACTTCGTCCACTTCTTCCACTTCGTCAACTTCGTCAATTTCCTCCGCTTCATCCACTTCGTACACTTCCTCCACTTCTTCCACTTCTTAAACTTCGTCCACTTCTTCAACTTCGTCCACTTGTTCAACTTCGTGCTCTTCCTCCACTTCATCCACTTCGTCCACTTCCTCACTTCCTCCACTTCCTCCACTTCATCCACTTCCTCTACTTTGTACACTTCCTCCACTTCGTCCGCTTTGTCCACTTCTTCCACTTTGTCCCCTTCGTCCACTTCGTCCATTTCCTACTGTTACTCCAGTTCTTCCACTTCTTCAACTTCGTCAACTTCCTCCACTTCCTCCACTTCGTCAACTTCGTCAACTTCGTCCACATCCTCGACATCCTCCACTTCCTCTACTTGCTCAAATTCCTCCACTTCATCCACTTCGTGCACTTTGTCCACTTCGTTCACTTTGTCAACTTCGTCCACTTCCTCAACTTCGTCCACTTCCTTCGCTTCGTCCACCTCCTCCACTTCATCCACTTACTCCACTTCTTCGACTTCCACCACTTCCTCCACTTTGTCCAATTCCTCACTTCTTCCACTTCCTTCACTTCATCCACTTTGCCCCCTTCCTCCACTTCCTCCACTTCGCCAACTTCGTCCACTTCGTCAACTTCCTCCACTTGCTCCACTTCGTCCACTTCGTCCACTTCATCCATTTCGTCCAATTTGTGCACTTCGTCAACTTCGTCAACTTCCTCCACCTCCTCCACTTCGTCCACTTCGTTCACTTCCTTCAGTTCGTCAACTTTGTCCACTTCATCAACTTCGTCCACTTCCTCCACTTCGTCAACTTCGTCCACCTCCTCCACCTCGTCCACTTCCTCCACTTCGTAACCTTCGTCCATTTCTCCACTTCATCCACTTCGTACACTTCCTCCACTTCGTCCACTGCTTCCACTTCTTAAACTTCGTCCACTTCGTCAACTTTGTCCACTTGTTCAACTTTGTCCTCTTCCTCCACCTCGTCTAGTTCCTCCACTTCGTCCACTTCCTCCACTTCGTCAACTTCGTCCACTTCCTCACTTCCTCCACTTCCTCCACTTCCTCCACTTCATCCACTTCCTCCACTTTGTACACTTCCTGCACTTCGTCCGCTTCGTCCGCTTCGTCCACTTGGTTCACTTCGTCCACTTCTTCAACTTCTTCCACTTCGTCAACTTCGTCAAGTTCGTCCACTTCGTGGATTTCGTCCACTTCGTCGATGTCCTCCACTTCCTCCAATTCCTCCACTTCGTCCACTTCGTCCACTTCGTCAACTTCCTCCACTTCGTCAACTTCGTCCACTTCGTCCACCTCCTCCACTTCCTCCACTTTGTCAACTTTGTCAACTTCGTGAACTTCTTCAACTTCCTCAACTTCCTCCACTTCCTCCACTTCCTCCACTTCCTCCATTTTGCTCCACTTCCTCCACTTCCCCCACCTCCTCTACTTCCTCTACTTTGTCCCCTTCGTCCACTTCGGCGAGCTCCTCTACTTCCTCCACTTACTCCACTTCTTCCTCTTCCTCTACCTCCTCCACTTGCTCCTGTTCGTCCAGTTCGTCCACTTCGTCCACTTCATCCAGTTCATCCACTTCGTCAACTTCGTCCATTTCCTCCACTTCGTCCACTTCCTCCACTTCGTCCACTTCGTTCACTTCTTCCACTTCGTCCACTTCTTCCACTTCTTTAACTTCGTCCACTTCGTCAACTTCCTTCACTTCCTCCACTTTCTTCATTTGTCCACTTCGTCAACTTCCTCCACTTCTCCACTTCGTCCACTTCTCCACTTCGTCAACTTCGTCCACTTCCTCCACCTCCTCCACTTCCTCCACTTCGTCAACTTTGTCAACTCCGTGAACCACTTCAACTTCCTCCTGTTCCTCCAGTTCCTCCACTTCCTCCAGTTCCTCCACTTCCTCCACTCCCTCCACTTCGTCCCCTTCGTCCACTTTGTCCACTTCGTCAACTTTGGCCAGCTCCTCTACTTCCTCCACTTACTCCACTTCTTCCACTTCCTCTACTTCCCTCACTTCCTCCAGTTCGTCCACTTCGTCCAGTTCGTCCACTTCATCCGCTTCGTCAATTTCGTCCATTTCCTCCATTTCGTCCACTTCCTCCACTTCGTCCACTTCGTTCACTTCTTCCACTTCGTCCACTTCTTCCACTTGTTTAACTTTGTCCACTTCGTCAACTTCCTTCACTTCCTCCACTTCCTTCATTTCGTCCACTTCGTCAACTTCATCCACTTCGTCAACTTCGTCCACTTCGTCAACTTCCTACACTTCTCCACTTCGTCCACTTCTCCACTTCGTCCACATCCTCCACTTCCTCCACTTCCTCCACTTCCTCCACTTCGTCCAGTTTGTCACGTTCGTCCATTTCGTCAACTTCCTCCACTTCCTCCACTTCCTCCACTTCGTCAACTTCGTCCACTTCCTCCACTTCGTCAACTTCGTCCATTTCCTACACTTCGTCCACTTCATCAACTTCGTCTACTTCGTCCGCCTCCTCCACTTCCTCCACTTACTCCACTTCTTCCACGTCCTCTACTTCCTCCACTTCCTCCAATTCGTCCACTTCGTCCACTTCATCCACTTCCTCTGTTTCGTGAACTTCGTCCATTTCCTCCACTTCGTCCACTTCCTCCACTTCTTCCACTTCGTTCACTTCTTCCACTCCTTCCACTTCTTTAACTTCGTCCACTTCGTCAACTTCCTCCACTTCTCCACTTCGTCCACTTCGTTCACTTCCTCCACTTCGTCCACTTTGTAATGTTCGTCATTTTCGTCAACTTCCTCCACTTCCTCCACTTCCTCCACTTCGTCAACTCCGTCCGTTTCCTATACTTCGTCCACTTCGTCCACTTCGTAAACCTCGTCCACTTCGTAAACTTCGTCGACTTCGTCCAGTTCGTAAACTTCGTCCACTTCGTTCTCTTCTTCCACTTCTTCAACTTCGTCAACTTCGTCCATTTCCTCCACTTCCTCCACTTCGTGAACTTCGTCAAGTTTGTGCACATCCTCCACTTCCTCCACTTCCGCCACTTTCTCCAATACCTCCACTTCCTTCACTACGTGCAGTTCGTCCACTTCGTCCACTTCGTCAGCTTCGTCAACTTCGTCCACGTCGTCAACTTTGTCCACTTCCCTCACTTCCTCCAGTTCGTCCAGTTCGTCCAGTTCGTCCACTTGATCCACTTCATCCGCTTCGTCAAATTCGTCCATTTCCTCCAGTTCGTCCACTTCGTCCACTTCCTCCACTTCGTCCACTTCGTTCACTTCTTCCACTTCTTCCACTTCTTTAACTTCGTCCACTTCGTCAACTTCCTTCACTTCCTCCACTTCCTTCATTTCGTCCACTTCGTCAACTTCATCCACTTCGTCAACTTCGCCCACTTCGTCAACTTCCTCCACTTCTCCACTTTGTCCACTTCTCCACTTCGTGCACATCCTCCACTTCCTCCACTTCCTCCACTTCGTCCCGTTTGTCAAGTTCGTTCATTTCGTCAACTTCCTCCACTTCCTCCACTTCGTCAACTTCGTCCATTTCTTACACTTCGTCCACTTCATCAACTTCGTCAACTTCGTCAACTTTGTCCACTTCGTTCACCTCCTCCACTTCCTCCACTTACTCCACTTCTTCCACTTCCTTTACTTCCTCCACTTCCTCCAGTTCGTCCAGTTCGTCCACTTCATCCAATTCCTCCGCTTCGTCAACTTTGTCCATTTCCTCCACTTCCTCCACTTCCTCCACTTCGTTCACTTCTTCCATTCCTTCCACTTTTTTAACTTCGTCAACTTCCTCCACTTCTCCACTTCGTCCACTTCGTTCACTTCCTCCACTTCGTCCACTTTGTAAAGTTCGTCCATTTCGTTAACTTCCTCCACTTCCTCCACTTCCTCGACTTCCTTCACTTCGTCAACTTCGTCCATTTCCTACACTTCGTCCACTTCGTCCACTTTGTAAGCTTCGTCCACTTCGTCCATTTCTTCCACTTCGTAAACTTCGTCCACTTCATCCACTTCGTAAACTTCGTCCACTTCGTAAACTTCGTCCAGTTCGTAAACTTCGTCCACTTCGTCCGCTTCTTCCACTTCTTCAACTTCGTGAACTTCCTCCACTTCCTCCACTTCCTCCACTTCCTCCACTTCGTGAACTTCGTCAACTTCGTGCACATCCTCCACTTCCTCCACTTCCTCCACTTTCTCCAATACCTCAACTTCCTTCACTTAGTCCACTACGTGCACTTCGTCCACTTCGTCAGCTTCGTCAACTTCGTCCACTGATGAGAGGGTCGCACCTCCCAACAAAAGTTGTGCATAAAAGAATGCAGTATAGTGCTAGGATTTGACTCCTAGGTCGTCTCTCAAGGACCAATTTGGGTTCAGTCTCAGATCAACACGTAGTGGGGGGGTTTTTGAAAATGTTTTTGCGATTAGAAATTAACAACATTAAAACTGGAAAGTAAATACAACCAAACATAATTGAAAATAAATGTCAAACATCAAGGCCGAACGGTAAAAGACATCAAAATCAGAGAATGCAGAATTCATCAATATTTGAAAATAAAATGCTGGAACAATAAACGCGCAGAAAACATAACAGCAATCTACTTGAAATGCACCAAATAAGCTTAAACGTTAAACGCAACATGAGAAGCATCAGTAAAGCAAACCAAGATTGAAACAACATTTGAAAATAAGATGAACAATAAAACACAATGACAAAATGTAGCAACGAAGAAAATAATGAACACTAAAATGCAACAAATAATAAAAATAAAAAAAAGGTAGCTAAAGTGAAATGCTATTCATCATGGAAAAGAAAAACAAATACTAACACCGTACACCTACTTCTACCTAGGCCATCACTTCAAATGAAAATGGAATAAAAGATGCTTCAAGAATTCTTCTTAGCCGTGACCTGCACACCAACTCACATCCCATCACCTCTTCATTCTCAAAGAAATAAAGCATATAATTTTTGTTTATCCATCCAGCTGCCAAATCCCTTGGCATGTCCCATCCTCCTAGACTCCCACCTAATATACTTCTCATCTCATAAAAACAAAAGAACCAAAAACTACTATCATTCCAACAACCGTAACATCCTATTATTCATTCCAGTAAACAAAAGAAATCCATCACCATATCACCACTTCCTTCTCAATCTCCGTGCAGCAGCGTTCAAGGGCTCCAAAGAAAAAAAACCAAAAACTGAGTGTGGGTGGCGGCTGCTTCCAGCGTGATGAATCCTCTAGCCGTAACCCTCCATAGCTCCCTCCAACCGAGAGCTGCCCCCTTTCAAATAAGGGTGAATGACCCCCAATGTAACAGTGCTCCGTCACCCTCCTTCTTGGACCCGAAACTCCAGCCCCAAAAGAACGTGTAAGTCCGGCCTCAAGCTCCAGGTGTGTGCTTTTTAATTTTCTGGCTGCACCTCCTACTTCGCTGCTGCCAGCCTTCCTGTGAAGCCCCTTGTTGTCCACGTAAAAATGAGAAAAGAATCCTCAAGAGAAAGAAGCATCCTTCACGTGCTGGAACGCTTTGCTTTTGACACCCCTTCATTCATCCAGTGTCCGTGTGCTTTTTCCCAAGTGGCAGCTGGAGCTTCAAAATCAATTTCCCATGGGCCGTGACACCATACTGCTAGACCATTTCCCTCACAGCGTGAACGTGTGAAGGCCTGCTGTGTGGACGCTGCTGGAGTCCACTTCAGTTCCGCTTTGGGCCGTGAGTGGATCAGGGACGTGTGCTGAAGCAGCTGGAATCAAGGTGTTGGACGGTGCAGGCTCCTTCTTTGCTTGCTGTTTTACAAAAGAAAAAGAAAAGAAACGTGCGGATGTTATTCATTTCCATGTGCTGCTGTCCAAAAATCCCTTCTCATGGGCCCTCTCTTATTTCACGTGGCAGCTTCTCATTTCATCCACTTCTTGATGCACCTCCTGAATGTGTTGCTGCCTTAGCTGCTGGACCAAGGCCATGGACGTGTGCTGGACGTGTGAGCTTGCTGGACGGGGGACTACCTCTAGACGCTCCAAGATGTGCGTATGGGCTGGGTGCCACGTGCTCATGGCTTGCTGCTGCCATCCTTCCTTGTGCACGTTGCCATCTGCTTGAAGCCAAACCCGTGTGTTGCTGGCTGGACCGTGAGCGTGGACGTGTGGTGGGCCGTGGTGAAGCTGGATGCTGCTTGCTGGACACCGTGGGAAGGCCTGCTGCTGGACGAACATGAAGATAGCTGGGCCTGTGTCTACCGGGTGCGTGAATCCAAGCCAAGACCGTGACACCTCTTCTCTTCACGTGCTGGACGTGTGCCTTCCTCTCCACCTGCTGCCCAAGAATTCCTTTATCCATTGTGGGCCGTGAGTTGCTGGACTTCACGTTGATGGTGGCTGAACACTTTACACCTCTCTCTTCATTAATTCCAAACTTTCATTCAAGCCAAATAAAAACCCAAGGACGTGGACGTGCCACTTCCTCCCAGGCCGTGTGTGTCCTTCTTCTTTGGACACCCCCTTTGGGTCCAATTATCATTTCTCTTTTCACCTCCAAATGTCCCAAATATTATCCAACAATTTTCCTACAATTAATAATGCAAATAATTAGCTCAAATAATTCAAATTAATTAAAATAAGAATTTTTGGTCAAATTAAGCACAATTTGCAAAAACGGAAAAATACCGGACATTTAAGCACAATTCCCTAATTAAATTCGGTACAATAAGCTAAGTGAAATTGAGAAAATATTGACTCATCAAAATAGACCACACTTAGTCTTTTGCACTCCTGGGCAAAATCAAGACGCAACTCAAGGAATAGTTCAGAGGACATCAGGTGTATGACACAAACTCAGCACACAGAAAACAAAGACTAAAAAGGACAAAAACGAAATTACACAGTTCTCAAGAAATCTGGACAAAGAAAAAGAAGTAGACAATATCCAACACAGAATCAATCAGAGAAAGCAGATACTCATGAAATCATCCAAGCAATTCAAGACATGGCAAAATGATCAATCAACTCAAGAGGTGAATCAAAAATAACAAAACCTCACAGATGCACTATTAGTGTTTCTCTCAAGTGTCTAGGGTAAAGAATTTCAACTCAATGCACTCAAGAAAGCAAACACAAACAAACTTGGCAAGCCTCTAAAATCAACACTCAGAAACATATGCATGTTCAAATCAAAAGGTCTTTTATGGATGTAATGGGGCCAAGGACATGGGAGGATAACATATGGATGAGAAGCTATAAACCAAAAGAAATAGAGGAGCAATGGGGAACAAGTGTAAAAACATTCAAACACACCCACAACCTCTAATTCCATCCTCTTCTTGACTCCATTATTCACAATTATTCACAATTTTTTTTTTTTTTTTTTTTTTTTTTTTTTTTCTACTCTCTTTTTTTTTGTTTTTTTTTTTTTTGTTTTTTTTTTTGTTTTTTTTGTTTTTTTTTTTTTCCATCCTGTCTCTTTTCTTTACTCTATTCAGCACACAATTTCAAGAGACAAGATACACAACATATTTACAAAAACAAAACAAGAAGAGGAACCAACTAGCCAATTCATCAGAATCCCCAAGGAGACCACACTTGTTCCCAAGACACTTCCAAAGCTCCAAAGTTCCCTAAGGTTAAGGTAATCATGGTTTTTCACTTAGGGCTAGTGTATGAGCTTCAAAACAAAGAATTGAGGAAAGTATAGGCTCAAAAGGGGTTTTCAAAGGATTAGAACAAGGTAAGCTTATTTGGCTAGAGAGGCTCAAAAACAAAAATGCCTTTATCACTTCCAAACATGCATATCAATCAAGAATTGTCAACAAGAGTCAAGCCAAGTCATATGCGCAAGCAATCAGGAGACATATCACACACAAGAAAGAACATAAAGTGGCTCAAATCTCACACAGGGTAATTGTCACAATCAGTTCAACCTCTCAAACATCATAATCATCTTCCCAAGCAAAGAAAAACAAGGGATTTCAAACCAATAAGTATCAATCAAGTGAAGTGAAATGATAAGTCTACAACCCAAACAAAGTCCAGAAATCAAGAGAAACATGTAAAACTGTACACAAAACAAAACAAACACTACCTAGAAAAGAAAAAAAAAATTTAACCAAGAAAAACAAAAACTAACAAAGAAAAATAAAAATCTCCCCCAATAGACCACACTTAAACTACACAGTGTCCTCAATGTGTCACAAACAATAAGATCAGAAATCAGAACAGTGTACAGATCATGGACAAGTGCAATAAAAGTAGGGAAAGGGGGAGAAGAGAGAAAGAAAACTCCCCTGATCACGGTGGCAGTTGCCAATTTTGGACTTGTAGGGAGATGTCTTCCACCAATGGATCCAGCAAAGAAGTTTTGAGGAAGAACTGCTTCATCCTCCATATTTGATCTAGCAGGGAGATATCATCCACAGCTGGATCTAAGAAGCAGGGATTGTTGATGAGCAGGTTCAGCAGGTGCCTGTTGATGTTGAAACTTTCGTGAATGCTGGCACCTTTGTCTTCCAGCATGGGTGCATGTTGGTCAAATTCATTTGTACCTCCTGCAATAGGGTTAGTGCAATGTGGTTCCAAAGAAATAACATGCAGGGGTATAACACCCAAATTATCATACTGAACCTCAGATACATCCTCAGAACATGAATCAATTTCAAAATCACAAGCAATATCAACTACAGACTCAGATTCATGTTCAATGCATGGAGAATAAACATTCGGATGCGACGGCAAAAGTTGGTTCTCATCATGCATAGAGGGGAAATTAAAATCAGACTCAACAACAATATAATCATCAGCATACCTCTCAACCACATAATCATCAACATAATCAAATTGAGGTATGCTTACCTCCTCTTCCTTGAAGATTGCTAAAGTGTGGGAAGATGAAGGTGGTCTACCTGGTTCAGGATTACTGCTTATTTCTGCCTGCTCCTCAAAATATTCATCACTCTCCTCAGGTGCAAGGGTAGGGACATAGGATGATGGGAAAGTAGATGGCGCAACAATAAGCTCATGACTCTTCTCCCCATCTTCTATGTTGATGCCACTATCATCATCATCTGGAATCTGAACAGTCTGAAATGGTAACTCTGAATCTTGAGACTGTTCCTCAGTGAGTTGAGTGGCCATCTGCCCTATCTGATCAGTCATACTCTGAATGGCAGCTCCTATTTCTTGCTGGAACTGCATGTTCTCTTGCTGAAACTGAAGGTTCTGCATGGTCATCTGCTCCAACAACTCCTGCAATGTAGGCTCAGAAGTAGAAGGCTGAGGAGCTATTTGAGCAGGAGCATCATAAAATTGCATCTGTTGTTGTTGCTGCTGTTTTTGTTGCCTGTTGTTGTAAATGTTTGTAGCATAAGCCTGAGGTGCATCAAAGGCAGCATGGTGTTGCAAAGAAAGACATGCATCTGTATAGTGGTCACTGGAAGGACAAATAGCACATAGTCGTGCAACAAATGCAGATGGAGATGCAGATCTCTGGTTGGTAGTGAACTGTGTCACCAACTTCGCAAGAGAGTCAATCTTTCCTTCCAACTTGCTTTCAAAATCTGATAAAGACTGGGCAACATCATCATGTACGCCCCTCACCAGAGGATGCGCAATATTGTTCTCCTTATAGAAATCAGCAGAATAATTAGAGTACCATGCAGAAGGAGAATCATAAGTATCGGCAGAATAAGCACTATTCACAAAACCAGAATAAGTAGACATGGAAAAATAAAAATACTAAAAATTACGAAACAAATAAAACACAACACATTTATACATGCAAAACGCACACAGAAAACAGAACATCACATCACATTACATCACAACACAAGACAAGACAAAACACAACACACACAAACACAACAAAAAGACCTAACACTGAACCGTTGGTCCCCGGCAACGGCGCCATTTTGATGAGAGGGTCGCACCTCCCAACAAAAGTTGTGCATAAAAGAATGCAGTATAGTGCTAGGATTTGACTCCTAGGTCGTCTCTCAAGGACCAATTTGGGTTCAGTCTCAGATCAACACGTAGTGGGGGGGTTTTTGAAAATGTTTTTGCGATTAGAAATTAACAACATTAAAACTGGAAAGTAAATACAACCAAACATAATTGAAAATAAATGTCAAACATCAAGGCCGAACGGTAAAAGACATCAAAATCAGAGAATGCAGAATTCATCAATATTTGAAAATAAAATGCTGGAACAATAAACGCGCAGAAAACATAACAGCAATCTACTTGAAATGCACCAAATAAGCTTAAACGTTAAACGCAACATGAGAAGCATCAGTAAAGCAAACCAAGATTGAAACAACATTTGAAAATAAGATGAACAATAAAACACAATGACAAAATGTAGCAACGAAGAAAATAATGAACACTAAAATGCAACAAATAATAAAAATAAAAAAAAGGTAGCTAAAGTGAAATGCTATTCATCATGGAAAAGAAAAACAAATACTAACACCGTACACCTACTTCTACCTAGGCCATCACTTCAAATGAAAATGGAATAAAAGATGCTTCAAGAATTCTTCTTAGCCGTGACCTGCACACCAACTCACATCCCATCACCTCTTCATTCTCAAAGAAATAAAGCAAATAATTTTTGTTTATCCATCCAGCTGCCAAATCCCTTGGCATGTCCCATCCTCCTAGACTCCCACCTAATATACTTCTCATCTCATAAAAACAAAAGAACCAAAAACTACTATCATTCCAACAACCGTAACATCCTATTATTCATTCCAGTAAACAAAAGAAATCCATCACCATATCACCACTTCCTTCTCAATCTCCGTGCAGCAGCGTTCAAGGGCTCCAAAGAAAAAAAACCAAAAACTGAGTGTGGGTGGCGGCTGCTTCCAGCGTGATGAATCCTCTAGCCGTAACCCTCCATAGCTCCCTCCAACCGAGAGCTGCCCCCTTTCAAATAAGGGTGAATGACCCCCAATGTAACAGTGCTCCGTCACCCTCCTTCTTGGACCCGAAACTCCAGCCCCAAAAGAACGTGTAAGTCCGGCCTCAAGCTCCAGGTGTGTGCTTTTTAATTTTCTGGCTGCACCTCCTACTTCGCTGCTGCCAGCCTTCCTGTGAAGCCCCTTGTTGTCCACGTAAAAATGAGAAAAGAATCCTCAAGAGAAAGAAGCATCCTTCACGTGCTGGAACGCTTTGCTTTTGACACCCCTTCATTCATCCAGTGTCCGTGTGCTTTTTCCCAAGTGGCAGCTGGAGCTTCAAAATCAATTTCCCATGGGCCGTGACACCATACTGCTAGACCATTTCCCTCACAGCGTGAACGTGTGAAGGCCTGCTGTGTGGACGCTGCTGGAGTCCACTTCAGTTCCGCTTTGGGCCGTGAGTGGATCAGGGACGTGTGCTGAAGCAGCTGGAATCAAGGTGTTGGACGGTGCAGGCTCCTTCTTTGCTTGCTGTTTTACAAAAGAAAAAGAAAAGAAACGTGCGGATGTTATTCATTTCCATGTGCTGCTGTCCAAAAATCCCTTCTCATGGGCCCTCTCTTATTTCACGTGGCAGCTTCTCATTTCATCCACTTCTTGATGCACCTCCTGAATGTGTTGCTGCCTTAGCTGCTGGACCAAGGCCATGGACGTGTGCTGGACGTGTGAGCTTGCTGGACGGGGGACTACCTCTAGACGCTCCAAGATGTGCGTATGGGCTGGGTGCCACGTGCTCATGGCTTGCTGCTGCCATCCTTCCTTGTGCACGTTGCCATCTGCTTGAAGCCAAACCCGTGTGTTGCTGGCTGGACCGTGAGCGTGGACGTGTGGTGGGCCGTGGTGAAGCTGGATGCTGCTTGCTGGACACCGTGGGAAGGCCTGCTGCTGGACGAACATGAAGATAGCTGGGCCTGTGTCTACCGGGTGCGTGAATCCAAGCCAAGACCGTGACACCTCTTCTCTTCACGTGCTGGACGTGTGCCTTCCTCTCCACCTGCTGCCCAAGAATTCCTTTATCCATTGTGGGCCGTGAGTTGCTGGACTTCACGTTGATGGTGGCTGAACACTTTACACCTCTCTCTTCATTAATTCCAAACTTTCATTCAAGCCAAATAAAAACCCAAGGACGTGGACGTGCCACTTCCTCCCAGGCCGTGTGTGTCCTTCTTCTTTGGACACCCCCTTTGGGTCCAATTATCATTTCTCTTTTCACCTCCAAATGTCCCAAATATTATCCAACAATTTTCCTACAATTAATAATGCAAATAATTAGCTCAAATAATTCAAATTAATTAAAATAAGAATTTTTGGTCAAATTAAGCACAATTTGCAAAAACGGAAAAATACCGGACATTTAAGCACAATTCCCTAATTAAATTCGGTACAATAAGCTAAGTGAAATTGAGAAAATATTGACTCATCATCCACGCCGTGAACTTTGTCCACTTCCTCCACTTCCTCAACTTAATCCACTTCCTCCACTTCCTCAACTTCGTTAACTTCGTCCACTTCCTCAACTTCGTCCACTTCGTGCACCTCATTCACTTCCTCCACTTACTCCACTTCTTCCACTTCCTCCATTTCGTCAACATCGTCCACTTCCTCCAATTCCTCCACTTCGTCTACTTGGTCAACTTCGTCCACTTCGTCAACTTCGTCCACTTTGTGAAGTTCGCCCATTTCGTCAACTTCCTCCTCTTCCTCCACTGCCTCCACTTCCTACACTTCTCCACTTCCTCCACTTCCTCCACTTCCTCCACTTCGTCCAGTTCGTCCTCTTCGTCCACTTCGTCCACCTCCTCCACTTCGTCCACTTCCTCCACTTCGTCCACCTCCTCCACTTCCTCCACTTACTCCACTTCTTCCACTTCCTCCACTTCCTCCACTTGGTCCAGTTCGTCCTCTTCGTCCACTTCGTCCACTTCTTCTACTTCATCCACTTCGTCCACTCATTCCGCTTCGTCATCTTCGTCCATTTCCTCCACTTCGTCCACTTCGTACACTTCCTCCACTTCCTCCACTTCATCCACTTCGTACACTTCCTCTTCTTCCTCCACTTCGTCCTCTTCGTCCACTTCGTCAAATTCGTCCACTTCCTCCACTTCCTTCACTTCCTCCACATCCTCTACTTCGTCCACTTCGTCAACTTCATCAACTTCGTCACCTTCGTCAACTTCGTCCACCTCCTCCACTTACTCCATTTACTCCACTTCTTCCACTTCCTCCACTTCCTCCACTTCCTCCACTTCTTCAACTTCGTCCACTTCGTCCACCTCCTCCACTTCCTCCACTTACTCCACTTCTTCCACTTCCCCTAATTCGTCAACTTCGTCCACTTCGTCCACTTCGTCCTCTTCGTCCACTTCTTCAACTTCGTCCATTTCCTGCACTTCGTCCACTTCGTACACTTCCTCCACTTCGTCCACTTCGTGCACTTCGTGCACTTCGTTCACTTCGTTCACTTCTTGCATTTCTTCCACTTCTTAAACTTTGTCCACTTCGTCAACTTCCTCCACTTCCTCCACTTCCTCCACTTTGTCCACTTCGTCCACTTCGTCCACTTCGTCCACTTCGTCCACTTCGTCCACTTCGTCCACTTCCTCCACTTCGTCCACTTCGTCCACTTCGTCCACTTCGTCCACTTCGTCCACTTCGTCCACTTCGTCCACTTCCTCCACTTCGTCCACTTCGTCCACTTCGTCCACTTCGTCCACTTCGTCCACTTCGTCCACTTCGTCCACTTCGTCCACTTCGTCCACTTCGTCTAATTCGTTAACTTCGTCCACTTCGTCCACTTCGTCCACTTCCTCACTTCTTCCACTTCCTCCACTTCATCCATTTCGTCCACTTTGTCCACTTCCTCCACTTCCTCCACTTCCTCCACATCGTCAACTTCGTCCACTTCGTGCACTTCCTCCACTTCGTCCACTTCCTCCACTTCCTCCACTTCGTCAATTTCTCCACTTCCTCCACTTCCTCCACTTCGTCCACTTCGTCAACTTCCTCCACTTCGTCCACTTCGTCCACTTCGTGCACTTCGTGAACTTCGCCAATTCGTCCACTTCCTCCACTTCTTCCACTTCTTAAACTTCGTCCACTTCGTCAACTTCGTCTACTTCTTCAACTTCCTCCACCTCCTTACTTTCCCTACTTCCTCCACTTTTTCCACTTCGTCCACTTCGTCAACTTCGTCCACTTCCTTACTTCCTCCACTTCCTCCACTTCCTCCACTTGGTCCTCTTCCTCCACTTCGTTCAGTTCGTCCACTTCGTCGATTTCGTCCACTTCGACCACTTCGTGAACTTCGTCCGCTTCGTCCACTTTGTCCACTTCCTCACTTCTTCCACTTCCTCCACTTCATCCACTTCCCCCAGTTTGTCCACTTCCTCCACTTCCTCCAGTTCGTCCACTTCCTCCACTTCCTCCACTTTGTCCACTTCCTCCACTTCTTCCACTTTGTCCACTTCCTCCACTTCTTCCTTTTCGACCACTTTTTCCACTTCGTCCATTTCGTCCACGTCGTCCACTTCATCTACTTCATCCACTTCGTCAACATCGTCCACTTCGTCGACTTCGTCCATTTCCTTCACTTCGTCAGCTTGCTCCACTTCCTCCACTACGTCAACTTCCTCCACTTCCTCCACTTCCTCCACTTTCTCCACTTCGTCCACTTCGTCAACTTCCTTACTTCCTCCACTTCCTCCACTTCGTCAACTTTGTCCGCTTCGTCTATTTCGTCCACTTCGTCCTCTTCGTCCCCTTCCTCCACTTCCTCCACTTCCTCCATTTCGTCCACTTCGTCCACTTCGTCAGCTTCGTCCACTTCGTCCACTTCCTCCACTTCCTCCACTTCCTCCACCTCTTCAACTTTGTCCACTTCGTCAATTTCCTCTACTTCGTCCACTTCGTACACTTCCTTTACTTTGTACACATCTTCCACTTCCTCCACTTCTTCCACTTCTTAGACTTCAGCCACTTCGTCAACTTCGTCCACTTTCTCCACTTGGTCCACTTCCTCCAGTTCCTTCACTTCCTCCACTTCCTCCACTTCGTCAACTTCGTCCACTACGTCAACGTAGTCAACTTCGTCCACTTCCGCACTTCCTCCACTTCCTCCACTTCCTTCACCTCCTCAACTTCCTCCACTTCCTCCACTTCGTCAACTTTGTCAACTTCATGAACTTCGTCCACTTCGTCAACCTCCTCCACTTCCTACACTTACTCCACTTCCTCCACTTCGTCAACTTCGTCCACTTCTTCCATTTTGTCCACTTCCTCCACTTCCTCCACTTCTTGCACTTCGTCAACTTCAACAACTTCGTCCACTTCCTCCACTTCGTTCACGTCCTCCATTTCGTCGACTTGCTCCACATTTCCACTTCCTCCACTTCCTCCACTTCGTCGACTTCGTCCATTTTGTCCACTTCCTCCACTTCGTCAACTTTGTCCACTTGGTCCACTTACTCCCTTTCTTCCACTTCCTTCACTTCCTCCACTTCGTCAACTTCGTCCCCTTCCTCAACTTGCTCCACTCCCTCCACTTTGTCCACTTTGTCCTTTTCCTCCACTTCGTACACTTCCTCCACTTCGTCCACTTCTTCCACTTCGTTAACTTCGTCGACTTCTTTAACTTCGTCCACTTCCTCGACTTCCTCTACTTTCTCAACTGCGTCCACTTCTTTAACTTCGTCCACTTGCTCCACTTCATGAACTTCGTCCACTTCGTCAACGTCGTACACTTCCTCCACTTCCGCCACTTCCTCCACTTCTTCGACATCTTCCATTTTGTCCACTTTGTCTACCACTTCGTCTACTTCGTCCACTTCCTCCACTTCGTCCACTTCGTCAACTTCGTCCACTTCCTCCACTTCCTCAACTTCATCTACTTCGCCAACTACCTCCACTTCCTCCACTTCGTCAACATCGTCCACTTCGTCTACTTCGTACACTTCCTCCACTTCGTCCACTTCTTCCACTTCGTCAACTTCTTCCTCTTCTTAAACTTCGTCCACTTCGTCCACTTCGTCAACTTCGTCAATTTCTCAACTTCGTCCATTTCCTTACTTCTTCCACTTCGTCCACTTTGTCCACTTCCTCAACTTCCTCCACTTCCTCCACTTCATCAATTTCGTCCACTTCCTCCACTTCCTCCACTTCCTCCACTTCGTCCACTTCTTCCACTTTCTCCACTTTCTCCACTTCGCCTACTTTGTCCATTTCGTCCACTTCACCTACTTCGTCCACTTCATCAACTTCATCCACTTCGACCACTTCCTCCACTTCCTCCACTTCCACCACTTCGTCCACTTCCTTCACTTCGTGAACTTTGTCAACTTCGTCCACTTTCTCCACTTCGTCCACTTACTCTACTTCCTTGATTTCCTGCACTTCGTCAACTTCGTCCACTTCGTCAACTTCGTCCACTTCCTCCACTTCGTCCACTTCTTCCATTTCGTCCACTTCGTCCGGTTCGTCCACTTCATGCATTTCGTCCACTTCTTCCACTTCGTCAACTTCCTCCACTTCCACCACTTCGTCCACTTCTTCCATTTCCTTCACTTCATGAACTTTATCCACTTCGTCCACTTCCTCCACTTCGTCCACTTCTTCCACTTCGTTCACTTCGTCCACTTCCTCCACTTCGTCCACTTCGTTAACTTTGTCAACTTCGTCAACTTCCTCCACTTCGTCAACTTCCTCCACTTCCTCCACTTCCTCCACTTCCTCCACTTCCTCCACTTCCTTTACTTCCTCCACTTCGTCAACTTCGTCCACTTCCTTACTTCCTCCACTTCCTCCACTTCCTCCACTTCCTCCACTTCGTTAACTTCGTCCACTTCGTCCATTTCGTCCACTTCATCCTCTTCCTCGACTTCCTCGACTTCCTCCACTTCCTCCACTTCGTCCCCTTCCTCCACTTCCTCTACTTCGTCCACTTCGTCAACTTCGTCACCTTCGTCAACTTCGTCCCCTTCCTCCCCTTCCTCCACTTCCTCCACTTCCTCCACTTCATCAACTTCGTCCACCTCCTCCACTTCCTCCACTTCTTCCACTTCCTCCACTTCGTCCACTTCGTCAACTTCGTCCACTTCGTCTACTTCGTTCACCTCCTTCATTTCCTCCACTTACTCTACTTCTTCCGCTTCCTCTAATTCGTCCACTTCGTCCACTTCGTCAATTTCGTCCACCTCTTCAACTTCGTCCATTTCCTCCACTTCGTCCACTTCGTACACTTCCTCCACTTCGTGCACTTGGTTAACTTCTTGCATTTCTTCCACTTCTTAAACTATATCCACTTCGTCAACTTCCTCCACTTCCTCCACTTCCTCCACTTTGTCCACTTCGTCCACTTCATCCACTTCGTACACTTCGTCAACTTCGTCCACCTACTCCACTACCTCCACTTACTTCACTTCTTCCACTTCCACGACTTCCTCCACTTCGTCAACTTCGTCCACTTCGTGCAGTTCCTCCGCTTCCTCCATTTCGTCCACTTCCTCCACTTCCTCAACTTTGTCCCCTTCGTCCACTTCCTCCACTTCGTCGAGTTCTTCCACTTCCTCCACTTCTTCCACTTCTTAAACTTCGTCCACTTCCTCAACTTCGTCCATTTCGTCAACTTCGTCCACTTCCTCCACTTCCTCCACTTCCTCCACTTCCTCTACTTCGTCCACTTCCTCCACTTCTTCCACTTCCTCCAGTTCGTCCACTTCCTCCACTTTCTCAACTTTATCCACTTCGTCCACTTCGTACACTTCCTCAACTTCGTCGAGTTCTTCCACTTTCTCCACTTCTTCCACTTCTTAAACTTCGTCCACTTCCTCAACTTTGTCCATTTCGTCAACTTCGTCCACTTCGTCCACTTCCTCCACTTCCTCCACTTCCTCTACTTCGTCCACTTCGTCCACTTCGTCCATTTCGTTAACTTCGTCCACTTCGTCCACTTCCTCACTTCTTCCACTTCCTCCACTTAGTCCACTTCCTCCACCTTGTCCACTTCCTCCACTTCCTCCACTTCCTCCACTTCGTCAACTTCTCCTCTTCCTCCACTTCGTCAACTTCGTCCACTTCGTCAACTTCGTCCATTTCGTCCACTTCCTTCACTTCGTCAATTTCATCCACTTCCTCTACTTCGTCCACTTCCTCTACTTCGTCCACTTCGTCAACTTCTCCACTTCGTCCACTTCTCCACTTCGTCCACTTCGTCAACTTTGTCCATTTCGTCCACTTCGTCCACTTCCTTCACTTCGTCCATTTCATCCACTCGTCCATTTCCTCCACTTCGTCCACTTCTTACTCTTCCCTCTTCGTCCACTTCTTCAACTTCGTCCACTTCGTCCACTTCCTCACTTCGTCCACTTCCTCACTTCGTCCACTTCGTCCACTTCTTCACTTCGTCCACTTCCTCACTTCGTCCACTTCCCCCAGTTCCTCCACAACCCCAACTTCGTCCACTTCGTTCACTTCCTCCACTTGCTCTACTTCCTCCACCTCCTCCACTTCCTCCACTTCCTCCACTTCTTCCACTTTGTCCACTTCCTCCACTTCGTCAACTTCCTCAACTTCCTCCACTTCATCCACTTCCTCTACTTCCTCCACTTCATCCATTTTGTCCAATTCGTCCACTTCGTCCACTTCCTCCACTTCCTCCACATCGTCAACTTCGTCCACTTCGTGCACTTCCTCCACTTCATCCACTTTCACCACTTCCTCCACTTCCTCTTCTTCGTCCACTTCGTCAACTTCTCCACTTCCTCCAATTCCTCCACTTCGTCCACTTCGTCAACTTCGTCCATTTCGTCCACTTCGTCCACTTCCTTTACTTCGTCCATTTCATCCACTCGTCCATTTCCTCCACTTCGTCCACTTCTTACACTTCCCTCTTCGTCCACTTCTTCAACTTCGTCCACTTCGTCCACTTCTTCACTTCGTCCACTTCCTCACTTCGTCCACTTCCTCCAGTTCCTCCACCACCCCAATGATAACAGTTGAAAAACTGTTATTTTCATGCTTAAAGTTGATACTAAAAGCAACCTTTAGACTTAGAAACTAGCTTGAAATCATGCCTTTTGTTTATATTTTCAGAAATAAGAGAGCTGGACAGGTTTATGCTTGATTTAAGTGTTTTTGTGCAGGTTTTGAGGTGAATTTGGTGAAAGAAGTGAAGAATAAGAGAGAGGACATTAGAAAAGACAAGAAAGAGTGCAAAAAGGAGAAGTCGAAGGCACCGCTCAGCGGCAAACTACCGCTGAGCGGCACTCAAGAGGTGACGTTGGAACCGCTGAGGGGCAAAATGGCCGCTGAGGGGAAGAAAGAAGACGCGCAATCACCGCTGAGCGGCACTTTTTGGGCTTGGACTTTTGTAATCTTTTGTAACTCTAGATTAGTATATAAGGGCTTGCACGTCCTATAGTTAGTATCTTTGGCAGAAACGAGGCAAACACTCTCTCTTTCACCCCTTTGAAGGAGGATCTTGGATGCTCAGGCTACCTCTTCACCTTTATTGGGTTTATTCTTTCATACTTTCATTGTAATTCATCTAGGTTCACCATGAATATGGTGAACTAAACCTTGTATGTTTGTTGGGGAATCAAAGTAATCTCTTGAAGCTCTCATATATGGATTTGTTGAGTACATCTTTGAATTAAGACATATGCTTTCTTTCATCATTAGTTAGGGTTTTTCCTCTTTGCTCAATGCTTGCATTGTTTAACTCATTCTAATGCATGATTATTGGTTTTGTTGATACGGACACGTACGGGGAAATCTAGATCCGGGGAATTTCTCCCAATATTATACTGACAATATTATATTGGTTGCCTTTAAACTCCTGCACTCATGAACTAATCATTAGGAATGCTAGGAATTGTATGAACTATTTGATTAGGGAGAAGCCATCTAGAATGGTACATTAGAGAGTGGCATTAACAATGATGATTTGAATGTTGAATTCCTAAAATATATGAGAGTGGATGAGATGAAATTGACCCCCAACAACATATTCATTCATATATTTCCTTGAAAGTGTTTATCTTTTGTCTTTGTCATTGATCAATTCATGCATACATATTTAATTTTCGTCTTTGCATATTAAACTTCAATTATTGTGTTCTTAAGTTTTAGCTAATCAACAAATCACATAACTAAACTAGGCCGTGAGTCCTTTGGGAGAACGATACTTGGTCTTACCAAGTTTATTACTTGAAACGATTCGGTCATACTTGCCGATTGTGAAACAAGTTTGTGACATCATATTTTGGTGCTTACAAATTTGTCCATCAAGTTTTTGGCGCCGTTGCCGGGGATTCGTGGTTTAACTGGTTAATTTGTGTGATTATTGATTTTCTTTGACTTTAATTTTGAATTTCTGTTTTTATTTTTTCTGTTTTTATTATTTTATCTTTTTAGATTTTATTTTTATCCTTTAGGTTAGATTTTATTTTTATCTTTTTAGATTAGATTTTATTTTAATTTCGAATTTTTATTTTATTTTATTTTTCTGTTTATATTTTTCAGTTTGTATTTTATTTGATTTTATTTTATTTTTTCTGTTTTCTGTTTTTCTGTTTTTCTGTTTTCTGTTTTTATTTTCTGTTTTTTTATTTTTCGGTTTTTATTTGATTTGATTAGATTTTATTTTATTTTATTTTATTTTATTTTCTGTTTGTATTTTATTTTATTTTATGTTTTTATTTTTCTGTTTTTATTTCCTATCTTCTTATCTTTTCAATTATATCCTTTGATTTTTTTTCTTTTCTCTATCTTTTTGTGCTAACAATTGTTTTTAGGGTTTTGTGCCTAATGTCTGCAGAATGCAATTTGGTCAAGAGTTTAACTATAGGGGCACTCAATTCTACCAAAGTAATCTCAACCAATGGTGGGAACCTCACTCAAGCATGGATCAAAGCCAATTTTGGCAAGCTGCTGGACAATTTGAGAACCAACCACAACAACAATGGCAGCAACAACCCTTTCTATCAGGAAGTTTGGATAGGTTGGAGGACACCCTTCAACGATTTTTGAAAAATTCTGACTCTACTCAGAAAAGCATTGAAGAATCATGTAAAAGAATGGAGATGCAACTTCGTCACATTAGTCAGATATTAAATGATGATGTTAATACTGATGTTAACCTTAAGGAGGAAGGGCAAGTCATTATCACTGAAAGTGACAAGATTCTTGATGAGGAAAAATTAGAGGGAGATGAGGAAAGGGTAGAGAGAAAAGAGAAAGAAGAGTTGAGTGAGAAAGATAAAGATGAAGAAAAAGAAAAAGAATTGGTTGAGAGAGAAGAGAGAAAGAAAATTTGTGTGAAGATAAAGAAGTTGAGGAGAAAAAGAGAAAGGAAGAAAAAAATAAAAGAAGAGAAAAAGAGAAAATTTAGGGAGAGAAAAAGGAAGAAAAAGAAGATGAGAGGAAAGAAGAAGAAATCACATGAAAAATCACATCCTCATCTAAAGAAGAATCATAGGAAGGAAAAGAAATTTAAGTGCTTTATGGAAATCTTCAAGAAATTGGAGATTAAAGTTCCTATGATTGAGACATTGCAACAGGTTCCTGGTTTGATCAAATTTCTGAAGAAGTTCAGTAGAAAGAAGAAAAAGAAGAAGGAACATGAGCTTTACTGGGTCAAGCTAATGACGTTAAAAGAGCGCTTGCTGGGAGGCAACCCAGTGGATTTAAAAACTTTTGATTTGGTTTTGTAACTTTTAAATTGTGGATATTATTCTGTAATTATTTTTTGTTGGATTTAGCATCTACTGAAGGATGCTAGGTGGTTAAGTATCTACTGAAGGATACTAAGTTTGTAACACCTACTGATGGGTGTTGGTGAGAAGATTTTGCACCTACTGATGGGTGCTGGTAAGTTTGAAACACCTACTGATGGGTGTTGGTGGATTTTGGGTCAGGCTCGTGACGTTAAACAAGCGCTACCTGGGAGGCAACCCAGTTGATTGATTGTTTTCTGTTTGTTTATTTTTAGGATTTGCATAAGCATTTTTAACATTGAATTGCAGGGAACCTATGAGGGGTATGCTAGGAAGGCACGTAGGTCAAGAAAAGAAGGAGAAGGGCACATCACGAAAGTGCCGCTGAGCGGTATTTTACCGCTGAGCGGTACTCTCGCAGACTGGGCTTTAGTTCCCCTTAGCGGGACCCGAGCCCATTAGGGTATTTTTATACCCCAAGCTGCGTTTTAGGGTTTATTTCCAGACTTCTCTCTGCACAAACACTTCCACACACCTTCTCCTAGGTTTTCCACATCTTTTCACTCTTCCCTCTTAAGAAAATCTCTCTTCTATACACTTTTTCACTAGTGTGCCATCAAAGTTTGGGGTTGGAAGAGAGCATTCTAGTTTGAAGGCATTCTCATTGCATCTAGTATCTCCACCCAAGTAAGTAAAATGCATTTTTTTCATTCTAGGGTTCTTGAATTTGAATGTGATTGTCAAAGCATGAATATTTAGGGGTTTTGATTTCTATGCATGATTTGATGATATATTTGATGTTTGAACCGATTAAACTGCATGATTATGAACTGGAAAACTGAAAATTGCATTTGGGTGGAGTTAGGACAGTTTAAAAACGAGATTTGCAAAAATCTGCAGATCACCGCTGAGCGGCATTTACCGCTGAGCGGCACTCTGCCAGATTTGCTTTTTCTGGTTTGTTGCGTGTTTGAATGTGGCACTGGTGGCGCTGAGGGGAAATTCTGGCCCTCAGCGGTGGTTTAGCTTCAAAAGGAGTTTTGTTTTGTGTTTACTAATGATTAACATCGTGTTCTGTGGTTTTGGATTTATGTTTGAATGCAGGAATGGCATCCTCTTCAGGAAAGAGATTGAAAACCATGGCAACCAAGAGAAAGGAAAAGGAACCAGAGCAGCCCCATAATGGCAGGTTCCTCTCTAGGAAACATGAGAAGCACTTTAGGGTGGTTCAGGACAGGAGACTTCTAATGGAGAGAAAGGTTGGAATGATACCTAACTTTGCTCCTCAATTTGGAGAGCAAGTGTTAGGGAATGATTGGGGGAAGCTAGCCACTTATCCATCACCTGCCAACATAGCTGTGGTGAAAGAATTCTACACCAATGCAAAGAAGATTGGTGATTATCCAGCTGAGAATTATTTGGGCTATGTTAGAGGCCATGCTATCAGGTATGATCCTGACTCCATCAATAACTTTCTGGATACTGTGTGGGCTGGTGAGCAATGCCAGTTTGCTCTTAGCATGGAGGAAGGTGCTGACTTTGAGGATGTTGAGAGAGTATTGTGCATACCTGGAGGACACTTTCAAAGGAATAGATCTGGAGCAGTGGTTAACATTAGGAGGACAGACTTGACTCCTCTTGCAAAGTATTGGATGGCATTTTCTCATGCCAACATTCAGCCATGCTCACATGTGTCAGATATCACTCTCAGCAGGGCATTATTCATCTATTGTGCTATCAGAAACTTGAATGTTAATATTGGGCAGGTGATAGCTGATGAGATTAGTGTGTGTGCTA
The DNA here is from genome assembly GCF_029865625.1 of Vigna umbellata. Classification (NCBI taxonomy): domain Eukaryota; kingdom Viridiplantae; phylum Streptophyta; class Magnoliopsida; order Fabales; family Fabaceae; genus Vigna; species Vigna umbellata. The sequence continues at coordinate 16,404,571 of NC_142175.1, read as the reverse complement.
ACACTTCAAACAACAAAGCACCACTGGGACATCCTTCTTTGATCACTCACCTTTGCAAGCTAGCTGGGGTGGACACTTCTGTTCCACCATTTGAGAGGCCAAGAAAAGCTATAGATGAGGCCTATTACAGACAGTACTGTGGAGGTGAGGAGGCAGCCCAGCCAGTGCCACCACGCCAGGCTCGTAGAGAGAGAAGGCCAGCATAGAGCAGGACTTCTGCTGATACTCATGAGGCAGAACCATTCCAGATGAGGGACATGTATATGTCTCTTATAGGTGCTCAGTTGCAGTCCATCCACAGAGGGCAGGTGGCCACGGCTGAGATGATAGTGGGGATGTATGATACCCCTCCAACACACAGGTGGACTATGGATGAATTCCATAATGTGGTAGCTTGGCCAAAAGAACCATGGCATGGAGGAGCTGAAGCAGCTGAAGCTTCAGCCCGAGACATGGATGAAGATGAAGTTGAGGAGGAGGATGCGTTTGATGATGATGATGATGAGGAAGAAGAGGAAGATACAGAGGACAGTTCAGACTGATGAGGAGCTGAGATAGCATTTACTGATGAATGCTATCATATGATTATGCTTTTGTGGTTTAAGTTTTCTGAACTTATTTGTTTTTGTTTTTAGATTAGGGTTTGATGTACTCTATTGAACACCTGGTTTGTTATGATGGTTTGCTATTAACTGTGATTGTGTGATAAGTAATGCTTGATGATGCTTATTGATTGATTGATGTTGAGATGATGTGCACATTAAAATGCTTATACAGGTGATTCACAAGCTTTGTGAACAAATGCATAATATCATGATTGTGATTGTGAAATTAAGCAGGATGTGCATGTCAAATGTGAATGAGCTTATATGTGAGGTTTTGAGCTCCAGAGTTGTTATTGTTGAATGCTATTACTTTGAAAGCATGAATGACTTTGCCCAGGTTTTCTATGATTGAATCAATTGCTTGTTTTGCATCATATGATCAAAGGCCGTGTTTTTGAAACCCTTTTTATTGGCCAAATTCATAAAGTTAGCCTTCTAAAAGAGAACACGTTGTGTTCTATCCTTTGAACCCTTAGCCTTAAATATACACTGAACACCCTTGATTGAAAATCTTTACCTTGAGTTAAGTAGAAGATCTTGTGTGGTATTGTTAAATGTTCAAGTTTGGGGTTATTGGGGAAACATGAAAAAAAAGGAAAAAGCATTGAGCTAAGAGCTAAAAAGTAAGAATATGCAAAGAAAAGAAAAGAAAAAGAAGCAAAGCTCAATGCAAATGCAAAAGCAAAGGCAAAAGAAAGTTGGGAATGAATAAGAAGATTGTGTTGTTATGATTCTCTTAACTCAAGGATTTTGTGATCCAGAAAAACCAATTTTCTTGTTAGCCCAGCCACATTATAAGCCATTGAAAAGTCCTTGTGATGATGCATGCTTGTGAATGTATTTGATTGTGGTTAAATGAAAGGCAAAGTTGATTCATGTGACATTGTGATAGTGGAGTGAATGAGTGAAACACTTTACCTCTTATACACTTGTGTGTTGAGTGAAACACTTTACCTAGTGAGGAAATATTCCATAAGCACATGAACATCCATGCTTAATTGATTGATCATTCATGAAAAATAGCATTTGTTGGAATTTAAATGACTTTGTGAACACTAAAGCATGTGCACATCTTGATTGAACTCTTGGTCTTAAGTTTGAGTGAAGTTATTACTTATCTTGAAAAGAGGATTTTGAATGAGTGAACCATCATATGAATTGGTTGGAGATGGAGTTACATTTTATTTGCTTGAGGACAAGCAAAGTTCTAAGTTTGGGGTTGTGATAACAGTTGAAAAACTGTTATTTTCATGCTTAAAGTTGATACTAAAAGCAACCTTTAGACTTAGAAACTAGCTTGAAATCATGCCTTTTGTTTATATTTTCAGAAATAAGAGAGCTGGACAGGTTTATGCTTGATTTAAGTGTTTTTGTGCAGGTTTTGAGGTGAATTTGGTGAAAGAAGTGAAGAATAAGAGAGAGGACATTAGAAAAGACAAGAAAGAGTGCAAAAAGGAGAAGTCGAAGGCACCGCTCAGCGGCAAACAACCGCTGAGCGGCACTCAAGAGGTGACGTTGGAACCGCTGAGGGGCAAAATGGCCGCTGAGGGGAAGAAAGAAGACGCGCAATCACCGCTGAGCGGTAAATACCGCTGAGCGGCACTTTTTGGGCTTGGACTTTTGTAATCTTTTGTAACTCTAGATTAGTATATAAGGGCTTGCACGTCCTATAGTTAGCATCTTTGGCAGAAACGAGGCAAACACTCTCTCTTTCACCCCTTTGAAGGAGGATCTTGGATGCTCAGGCTACCTCTTCACCTTTATTGGGTTTATTCTTTCATACTTTCATTGTAATTCATCTAGGTTCACCATGAATATGGTGAACTAAACCTTGTATGTTTGTTGGGGAATCAAAGTAATCTCTTGAAGCTCTCATATATGGATTTGTTGAGTACATCTTTGAATTAAGACATATGCTTTCTTTCATCATTAGTTAGGGTTTTTCCTCTTTGCTCAATGCTTGCATTGTTTAACTCATTCTAATGCATGATTATTGGTTTTGTTGATACGGACACGTACGGGGAAATCTAGATCCGGGGAATTTCTCCCAATATTATACTGACAATATTATATTGGTTGCCTTTAAACTCCTGCACTCATGAACTAATCATTAGGAATGCTAGGAATTGTATGAACTATTTGATTAGGGAGAAGCCATCTAGAATGGTACATTAGAGAGTGGCATTAACAATGATGATTTGAATGTTGAATTCCTAAAATATATGAGAGTGGATGAGATGAAATTGACCCCCAACAACATATTCATTCATATATTTCCTTGAAAGTGTTTATCTTTTGTCTTTGTCATTGATCAATTCATGCATACATATTTAATTTTCGTCTTTGCATATTAAACTTCAATTATTGTGTTCTTAAGTTTTAGCTAATCAACAAATCACATAACTAAACTAGGCCGTGAGTCCTTTGGGAGAACGATACTTGGTCTTACCAAGTTTATTACTTGAAACGATTCGGTCATACTTGCCGATTGTGAAACAAGTTTGTGACATCATATTTTGGTGCTTACAAATTTGTCCATCAGTTATCAAGGGAGAATCCACACAAGCACTTGAGACAATTTCACATGTTGTGTGAAAATTTTAGATCTCCCAGGATCACAATAGAGAGCCTTAAAATGAGAGCTTTCCCTTTTACTCTTCAAGGCGTAGCTCAAGATTGGTGGTATTATCTCTCTGCACGGATTACAAATTGGGAAACTATTGAAAGACTCTTTCTTGAGAAGTATTTTCCTGCATCCAGATTATCAGCTATCCGCAGGGAAATTCAAGATATAAGACAGAGAGATAAAGAGAATCTTAGTGAATATTGGGAAAGATTCAAGAAACTATGCTCTTCATGCCCTCAACTCCAAATGGAAGATTTTATTCTAAGCTTTTATGAAGGCTTAAGTCCTACTGATAGGTCATGGGCAGATGCTGCAAGCGGAGGATCTTTCTTAGACAGGTCACCAGAAGATGGTATAGATCTAATAGAACGAAAGGCAGTAGACAATCAACAATATGGCACAAGAGAAAATTCAGTGACTTTGCTGAAGGGAGTGCATGAAATTGAAAATGGTGCAGTTGATGGGAAGAAGATAGATGAAAGATTAAATAAGCTAGAAAGCAAACTTGACGAGATTGCAAATTTGTTTAAAACCTCAACTCCACAAATTGCTAAGAAGTGTGGAATTTGCATTGTATTGAGGTTTTCATGGATGATTTTAGTGTGTATGGTTCATCTTTTGATAATTGTTTGGCTAACCTTGCAAGAGTTTTGCAGAGATGTGAGGAAACTAACCTTGTTTTGAATTTTGAAAAATGTCATTTTATGGTGGAACAAGGTATAGTTTTGGGTCATGTTGTCTCCAGGAATGGTATATCTGTAGATCCTGCTAAAATTGATGTTATTTCACAATTGTCTTACCCCTCTTCTGTACGAGAGGTTCGATCTTTTCTTGGTCATGCAGGGTTTTACAGGAGGTTTATACAGGACTTTAGCAAGATAGCTAATCCTCTCTCCAACTTACTTCAGAAGGATGTAACATTTGACTTTGGAGGGAAGTGCAAAGGCGCTTTTGATTCCTTGAAAAAGGCACTCACTACCACTCCCATCATTCAACCACCTGATTGGACATTGCCATTCGAGTTGATGTGTGATGCATCAAACTTTGCAGTAGGAGCGGTACTTGCACAAAGAAATGGGAAGCTACCACATGTGATATATTATGCTTCCAGGACATTGGACACTGCACAGGCAAACTATACCACAACTGAGAAGGAATTACTAGCTGTTGTATTTGCCTTGGATAAATTTAGATCATACATACTTGGATCCAAGGTAATTGTTTATACAGATCATGCTGCATTGAAATTCCTTCTAAAGAAAGCAGATTCCAAACCAAGGTTGATCAGATGGATGCTACTGCTCCAAGAGTTTGACATTAAGATTCGGGACAGAATTGGAGCCCATAATCTAGTAGCAGACCATCTTAGTAGGATTGAAAAAGAAGAAGATGAAATTCCTATTCAAGATGACTTTCCTGATGAAGTCTTGCTAGCATTAACTTTTGTAAAAGGTATGTATCCTGAACCTTGGTTTGCTGACATTGTTAACTATTTGGCTGTTTCAGTTATTCCTCCATCTTTCTCCAAATCTGAGAAAGCCAAACTGAAAAGTGAGGCGAAGTACTATGTTTGGGATGAACCATTCTTATGGCGCATTGGTAGTGACCAAGTTGTAAGGAGGTGTGTTCCTGATATAGAGATACCTTATGTGCTTGAATTTTGTCATTCATCACCTTTTGGAGGACACTATGGCACGCAAAGGACAGGTAGGAAGGTGTTGGATTGTGGATTATATTGGCCTACCATCTTTAAAGATGCACGGAGGATATATGAAAATTGTGAGCAATGTCAGAGGGCAGCTAGATCCATCACAAGGAGAGAAGAGATGCCTCAACAACCCATGCTATATTGTGAGGTATTTGATATTTGGGGTATTGACTTCATGGGTCCTTTTCCTTCTTCTTATGGGTTTTCTTATATTTTGCTTGCTGTAGACTATGTTTCCAAATGGGTGGAAGCCATAGCTACAAGGACTAATGATGCTCGAGTTGTTATGAGTTTTGTCAGATCTAACATTTTCTGTAGGTTTGGAATACCACGAGCCATCGTTAGTGATCAGGGGACCCACTTTTGCAATAAGCTGTTAGAGAATATGTTGAAAAAGTATGGGGTGACACATCGCATTGCTACACCATATCACCCCCAAACTAATGGACAAGCTGAGGTTTCTAACAGAGAGATCAAGAAGATATTGCAAAAGCTAGTGAAGCCAAATAGGAAGGATTGGGCCGCAAGATTGGATGATGCACTTTGGGCACATCGGACAGCCTACAAAGCACCAATAGGTATGTCACCTTTCAGGGTTGTATTTGGAAAAGCTTGCCATTTACCTGTGGAGATTCAACACCGAGCCTATTGGGCTGTAAAGGCTTGTAACTTGGACATGGAAGGAGCAGGGAAAGAGAGAAAGCTCCAACTGCAAGAGCTAGAGGAGATTAGGCTCACAGCCTATGAAAACTCCAAGTTTTACAAAGAGAAAACCAAGAAATTTCATGATCAAAAGCTTGTGACCAAGAAGGATTTCAACATAGGTCAAAAGGTGTTATTGTACAAATCCAGGGTAGGACCTATGAGTGGTAAATTACGCTCCAAATGGGAAGGTCCATTCATTGTAACACAAGTGTTTCCCTATGGAGCAGTGGAGATCAAGGAAGAATCTTCTGATAGAATCTTCAAGGTTAATGGCCATCGTCTGCGGATATTTAATCAAGACATGCTGAACAAGACGATGGATGGAGTGAATTTGACCACTCCAACATTCCTTCCACCATGAACGAGGTAAGTTCCCTCATACTTTTTCTTTGCATTTTATATATAAGGCATACATTGAGGACAATGCATAGTTTAAGTGTGGGGGTGTGGGGAAACAATTAATTTTGTTCCCTATTTTGTTTGTTTTTAATAAATATTTGCATTGGATTTGAGAGTTTGAATCAGTAACTGGAATGATCATGAATTCAAGAGGAAAAAAAAAATGAGTCATGTTGATATGAGTGGATTGCTTCTATGATTTGCTGATTGAGTTGACTTGAGAATTTCCCGATTAAATCTTTTGTGAAAGAAATTTGAACCATGTGAGTTTTGAACTTAATGTTAAGGATGGACCACCATGTGCCATACCTATTTTTCTTGTGTGAATTGCCCATGTTTTGTTGATACTCTAATAGTTAGCTTGATTCTGTGTTGTGCAACTAAGGAGAATATGCATGATTTGATATGATTGAGGCATTTCTTGTTTTATCTACCTGGCCAAATAAACTTGTCCTAACATTAATCCATTGGAACCCTCTTTGAGCCTTAAGCCTATTTTTTTTTTCTTGTTCCCAGTCATTGTCAAATGAAACAAAAAGAAGAAAAATCATATGTTCCTTACCTTAGGAAAGAAGAAGGAGTAATGGATTCTGTTAGAAGTAAGTGATGAATAAGTGTGTGGGTGAGCATCTCACCCACAAAACAATAAAAAGGGTAAAAAGGAAGATGAAAAATTGAAGTTAAAAAAAAAAAGGAAAAGAAGAAGAAAGAAAAGTAAATTTTCCTTAAAAGAGCAAGAAATAGATTTGTTTTTGAAATCAAATATCATTACTCTTTCTATGTCAATTTCAAAAACTCAGAAATTCCAGAAAAATTCCCTACCTTTACCTTGGCCTCAATAAAACCTTAAAAAGCCCTCATGATCAATAATTGCATGTTTACTGAAGTGTGTGAATGTTAGAGTCTTGCTAAATATCAAGGGTGTCTACTTACATGGGTATTTTGAGTGTAAACACAAGCGAAAAACACTTGAGACAGTTTAGGAGAAATAGATACATGTTGACTTGAGTGTTGTCTTTCATATTTGATTTTCTTGGGAATTCAAAAAGGTTAACTCATGTGTGAAGAATAAAGTGATTCCATTTGCATGTCCATGACAAAGTAATGCCTAAATGATTGATCTATGTCTAGTGCTACTCATTCTTTTGATCCAAGTGCAAATATGAAATAAAATGACTCAGAATAAAGTCTTGGAATTAATCAATTTTGCCCAGGAGTGCAAAAGGATAAGTGTGGGGGTGTGATGAGTGCATATTTATGCCCACATTTATGTTTGAAAATTAAAATTTTGATGGGATAATTGTGTTTAAATGGTTTATTTTAAGTGAATTTGTGATGATTGGAATTATTGGCTTTGGAAAATAGAGAGACGTAAAAAGTGAGTTTTAATGCATAAATTATTCTTGGATTTTCTAATGTTTATTTGTGCAGCTGAGAATATAAGTTTTATTGGTCCAAATGGGAATTCAAGGCCCAAAGTCAGATTTTATTTGGAAAATTCAGAAGGGACTAAAGTGCAGATAGAGGAAATTTCAGGGTATTTGTGCAATTTTGGAAAGTCAGAAAATCTAAAAGATAAAATTCAGTTGTTGAATTTAATTTGGGAATATCAACAGAAAATATATTCCAAATAATTTTATCATTATCTAAATCTTTTAGTTATTTGGAAGATATAGGTGATGGACAAATTTGTAAGCACCAAAATATGATGTCACAAACTTGTTTCACAATCGGCAAGTATGACCGAATCGTTCAAGTAATAAAACTTGGTAAGACCAAGTATCGTTCTTCCCAAAGGACTCACGGCCTAGTTTAGTTATGTGGTTTCTTGATTAACTAAGACTTACAAACGAAATATTTGAGTTTAAAATGCAAGACAGAAAATAAACATGTATGCATGAATTTTGATCAATGGCAAAGACAAAAGATAAACACTTTCAATGGAATATATGAATGAATATGTTGTTGGGGGTCAATTTCATCTCATCCACTCTCATATATTTTAGGAATTCAACATTCAAATCATCATTGTTAATGCCACTCTCTAATGTACCATTCTAGATGGCTTCTCCCTAATCAAATAGTTCATACAATTCCTAGCATTCCTAATGATTAGTTCATGAGTGCAGGAGCTTAAAGGCAACCAATAGAATATTGTCAGTATAATATTGGGAGAAATTCCCCGGATCTAGACTTCCCCGTACGTGTCCGTATTGACAAAACCAATAATCATGCATTAGAATGAGTTAAACAATGCAAGCATTGAGCAAAGAGGAAAAACCCTAACTAATGATGAAAGAAAGCATATGTCTTAATTCAAAGATGTACTCAACAGATTCCATATATGAGAGCTTCAAGAGATTACATTGATTCCCCAACAAACATACAAGGTTTAGTTCACCATATTCATGGTGAACTTAGATGAATAACAATGAAAGTATGAAAGAATAAACCCAATAAAGTGGAAGAGGTAGCCTGAGCATCCAAGATCCTCCTTCAAAGGGGTGAAAGAGAGAGTGTTTGCCTCGTTTCTGCCAAAGATCTCTAACTAAAGGACGTGCAAGCCCTTATATACTAATCTAGAGTTACAAAAGATTATAAAAGCCCAAGCCCAAAAAGTGCCGCTCAGCGCCATTTACCGCTCAGCGGTGATTACGCGTCTTCTTTCTTCCCCTCAGCGGCCATTTGCCCCTCAGCGGTTCCAACGCCACCTCTTGAGTGCCGCTCAGCGGTAGTTTGCCGCTGAGCGGTGCCTTCGACTTCTCTTTTTGCACTCTTTCTTGTCTTTTCTAATGTCCTCTCTCTCATTCTTCACTTCTTTCACCAAATTCACCTCAAAACCTGCACAAAAACACTCAAATCAAGCATAAACCTGTCCAGCTCTCTTATTTCTGAAAATATAAACAAAATGCATGATTTCAAGCTAGTTTCTAAGTCTAAAGGTTGCTTTTAGTATCACTTTTAAGCATGAAAATAACAGTTTTTCAACTGTTATCACAACCCCAAACTTAGAACTTTGCTTGTCCTCAAGCAAACAAAATGTAACTCCATCTCCAATCAATTCATATGATGGTTCACTCATTCAAAATCCTCTTTTCAAGATAAGTAATAACTTCACTCAAACTTATGACCAAGAGTTAATTCAAGATGTGCACATGCTTTAGTGTTCACAAAGTCATTTAAGTTCCAATAAATGCTATTTTTCATGAATGATCAATCAATTAAGCATGGATGTTCATGTGCTTATGGAATCTTTCCTCACTAGGTAAAGTGTTTCACTCAACACACAAGTGTATAAGAGGTAAAGTGTTTCACTCATTCACTCCACTATCACAATGTCACATGAATCAACTTTGCCTTTCATTTAACCACAATCAAATACATTCACAAGCATGCATCATCACAAGGACTTTTCAATGGCTTATAATGTGGCTGGGCTAACAAGAAAATTGGTTTTTCTGGATCACAAAATCCTTGAGTTAAGAGAATCATAACAACACAATCTTCTTATTCATTCCCAACTTTCTTTTGCCTTTGCTTTTGCATTTGCATTGAGCTTTGCTTCTTTTTCTTTTCTTTTCTTTTGCATATTCTTACTTTTTAGCTGTTAGCTCAATGCTTTTTTCCTTTTTCATGTTTCCCCAATAACCCCAAACTTGAACATTTAACAATACCACACAAGATCTTCTACTTAACTCAAGGTAAAGATTTTCAATCAAGGGTGTTCAGTGTATATTTAAGGCTAAGGGTTCAAAGGATAGAACACAACGTGTTCTCTTTTAGAAGGCTAACTTTATGAATTTGGCCAATAAAAAGGGTTTCAAAAACACGGCCTTTGATCATATGATGCAAAACAAGCAATTTATTCAATCATAGAAAACCTGGGCAAAGTCATTCATGCTTTCAAAGTAATAGCATTCAACAATAACAACTCTGGAGCTCAAAACCTCACATATAAGCTCATTCACATTTGACATGCACATCCTGCTTAATTTCACAATCACAATCATGATATTATGCATTTGTTCACAAAGCTTGTGAATCACCTGTATAAGCATTTTAATGTGCACATCATCTCAACATCAATCAATCATAAGCATCATTCAGCATTACTTATCACACAATCACAGTTAATAGCAAACCATCACAAGAAACCAGGTTTCAAATAGAGTACATCAAACCCTAATCTAAAAACAAAAACAAATAAGTTCAGAAAACTTAAACCACAAAAGCATAATCATATGATAGCATTCATCAGTAAATGCTATCTCAGCTCCTCATCAGTCTGAGCTGTCCTCTGTATCTTCCTCTTCTTCCTCATCATCATCATCATCAAACGCATCCTCCTCCTCAGCTTCATCTTCTTCCATATCTCTAGCTGAAGCTTCAGCTGCTTCAGCTCCTTCTCCATGTACTGGTTCTTCTGGCCAAGCTACTACATTATGGAATTCATCCATAGTCCACCTGTGGGTTGGAGGTGTATCATACATCCCCACTATCATCTCAGCAGTGGCCACCTGCCCTCTGTGGATGGACTGCAACTGAGCACCTATAAGAGACATATACATGTCCCTCATCTGGAATGGTTCTGCCTCATGAGTATCAGCAGAAGTCCTGCTCTGTGCTGGCCTTCTCTCTCTACGAGCCTGGCGTGGTGGCACTGGCTGGGCTGCCTCCTCACCTCCACAGTACTGTCTGTAATAGGCCTCATCTATAGCTTTTCTTGGCCTCTCAAATGGTGGAACAGAAGTGTCCACCCCAGCTAGCTTGCAAAGGTGAGTGATCAAAGAAGGATGTCCCAGTGGTGCTTTGTTGTTTGAAGTGTTAGCACACACACTAATCTCATCAGCTATCACCTGCCCAATATTAACATTCAAGTTTCTGATAGCACAATAGATGAATAATGCCCTGCTGAGAGTGATATCTGACACATGTGAGCATGGCTGAATGTTGGCATGAGAAAATGCCATCCAATACTTTGCAAGAGGAGTCAAGTCTGTCCTCCTAATGTTAACCACTGCTCCAGATCTATTCCTTTGAAAGTGTCCTCCAGGTATGCACAATACTCTCTCAACATCCTCAAAGTCAGCACCTTCCTCCATGCTAAGAGCAAACTGGCATTGCTCACCAGCCCACACAGTATCCAGGAAGTTATTGATGGAGTCAGAATCATACATGATAGCATGGCCTCTAACATAGCCCAAATAATTCTCAGCTGGATGATCACCAATCTTCTTTGCATTGGTGTAGAATTCCTTGACCACAGCTATGTTGGCAGGTGCTGGATAGGTGGCTAGCTTTCCCCAATCATTCCCTAACACTTGCTCTCCAAATTGAGGAGCAAAGTTAGGTATCATTCCAACCTTTCTCTCCATTAGAAGTCTCCTGTCCTGAACCACCCTAAAGTGCTTCTCATGTTTCCTAGAGAGGAACCTGCCATTATGGGGCTGCTCTGGTTCCTTTTCCTTTCTCTTGGTTGCCATGGTTTTCAATCTCTTTCCTGAAGAGGATGTCATTCCTGCATTCAAACATAAATCCAAAACCACAGAACAGGATGTTAATCATTAGTAAACACAAAACAAAACTCCTTTTGAAGCTAAACCACCGCTGAGGGCCAGAATTTCCCCTCAGCGCCACCAGTGCCACATTCAAACACGCAACAAACCAGAAAAAGCAAATCTGGCAGAGTGCCGCTCAGCGGTAAATGCCGCTCAGCGGTGATCTGCAGATTTTTGCAAATCTGGTTTTTAAACTGTCCTAACTCCACCCAAATGCAATTTTCAGTTTTCCAGTTCATAATCAAGCAGTTTAATCGGTTCAAACATCAAATATATCATCAAATCATGCATAGAAATCAAAACCCCTAAATATTCATGCTTTGACAATCACAGTCAATTTCAAGAACCCTAGAATGAACAAAATGCATTTTACTTACTTGGGTGGAGATGCTAGATGATATGAGAATGCTTCCAAACTAGAATGCTCTCTTCCAACCCCAAACTTTGATGGCACACTAGTGAAAAAGTGAATAGAAGAGAGATTTTCTTAAGAGGGAAGAGTGAAAAGATGTGGAAAACCTAGGAGAAGGTGTGTGGAAGTGTTTGTGTAGAGAGAAGTCTGGAAATAAACCCTAAAACGCAGCTTGGGGTATAAAAATACCCTAATGGGCTCGGGTCCCGCTAAGGGGAACTAAAGCCCAGTCTGCGAGAGTACCGCTCAGCGGTAATTGCCGCTCAGCGGCACTTTCGTGATGTGCCCTTCTCCTTCTTTTCTTGACCTACGTGCCTTCCTAGCATACCCCTCATAGGTTCCCTGCAATTCAATGTTAAAAATGCTTATGCAAATCCTAAAAATAAACAAACAGAAAACAATCAATCAACTGGGTTGCCTCCCAGGTAGCGCTTGTTTAACGTCACGAGCCTGACCCAAAATCCACCAACACCCATCAGTAGGTGTTTCAAACTTACCAGCACCCATCAGTAGGTGCAAAATCTTCTCACCAACACCCATCAGTAGGTGTTACAAACTTAGTATCCTTCAGTAGATACTTAACCACCTAGCATCCTTCAGTAGATGCTAAATCCAACAAACTAAATACAAAAATAAGGTTCACAAATTAAAAATTACAAAACCAAAATAAAATCAAAAGTTCTTAAATCAACTGGGTTGCCTCCCAGCAAGCGCTCTTTTAACGTCATTAGCTTGACCCAAGCTCAAGTTCCTTCTTCTTTTTCTTCTTTCTACTGAACTTCTTCAGAAATTTGATCAAACCAGGAACCTGTTGCAATGTCTCAATCATAGGAACTTTAATCTCCAATTTCTTGAAGATTTCCATAAAGCACTTAAATTTCTTTTCCTTCCTATGATTCTTCTTTAGATGAGGATGTGATTTTTCATGTGATTTCTTCTTCTTTCCTCTCATCTTCTTTTTCTTCCTTTTTCTCTCCCTAAATTTTCTCTTTTTCTCTTCTTTTATTTTTTTCTTCCTTTCTCTTTTTCTCCTCAACTTCTTTATCTTCACACAAATTTTCTTTCTCTCTTTTCTCTCAACCAATTCTTTTTCTTTTTCTTCATCTTTATCTTTCTCACTCAACTCTTCTTTCTCTTTTCTCTCTACCCTTTCCTCATCTCCCTCTAATTTTTCCTCATCAAGAATCTTGTCACTTTCAGTGATAATGACTTGCCCTTCCTCCTTAAGGTTAACATCAGTATTAACATCATCATTTAATATCTGACTAATGTGACGAAGTTGCATCTCCATTCTTTTACATGATTCTTCAATGCTTTTCTGAGTAGAGTCGGAATTTTTCAAAAATCGTTGAAGGGTGTCCTCCAACCTATCCAAACTTCCTGATAGAAAGGGTTGTTGCTGCCATTGTTGTTGTGGTTGGTTCTCAAATTGTCCAGCAGCTTGCCAAAATTGGCTTTGATCCATGCTTGAGTGAGGTTCCCACCATTGGTTGAGATTACTTTGGTAGAATTGAGTGCCCCTATAGTTAAACTCTTGACCAAATTGCATTCTGCAGACATTAGGCACAAAACCCTAAAAACAATTGTTAGCACAAAAAGATATAGAAGAAAATAAAGATTGAAAAGATATAAGAAGATAAAAGATTTAGAAGATAGAATCAAATAAAATAGAATAAAACCTAATCTAAAAAATAAAATCTAATCTAAAAGATAAAATAAAATAAAATCTAACCTAACCTAAAAGATAGAATAAGAATAAAATAAAATCTAACCTAAAAAGATAAAATAAAATCAAATAAAAACCGAAAAATAAAAAACAGAAAATAAAAACAGAAAACAGAAAAACAGAAAACAAAAAAAAATAAAAATAAAATCAAATAAAATACAAACTGAAAAATATAAACAGAAAAATAAAATAAGATAAAATAAAAATTCGAAATTTAAATTAAAAATAAAAAAAAATAAGTCAAAGATAATCAATAATCACACAAATTAACCAGTTAAACCACGAATCCCCGGCAACGGCGCCAAAAACTTGATGGACAAATTTGTAAGCACCAAAATATGATGTCACAAACTTGTTTCACAATCGGCAAGTATGACCGAATCGTTCAAGTAATAAAACTTGGTAAGACCAAGTATCGTTCTTCCCAAAGGACTCACGGCCTAGTTTAGTTATGTGGTTTCTTGATTAACTAAGACTTACAAACGAAATATTTGAGTTTAAAATGCAAGACAGAAAATAAACATGTATGCATGAATTTTGATCAATGGCAAAGACAAAAGATAAACACTTTCAATGGAATATATGAATGAATATGTTGTTGGGGGTCAATTTCATCTCATCCACTCTCATATATTTTAGGAATTCAACATTCAAATCATCATTGTTAATGCCACTCTCTAATGTACCATTCTAGATGGCTTCTCCCTAATCAAATAGTTCATACAATTCCTAGCATTCCTAATGATTAGTTCATGAGTGCAGGAGCTTAAAGGCAACCAATAGAATATTGTCAGTATAATATTGGGAGAAATTCCCCGGATCTAGACTTCCCCGTACGTGTCCGTATTGACAAAACCAATAATCATGCATTAGAATGAGTTAAACAATGCAAGCATTGAGCAAAGAGGAAAAACCCTAACTAATGATGAAAGAAAGCATATGTCTTAATTCAAAGATGTACTCAACAGATTCCATATATGAGAGCTTCAAGAGATTACATTGATTCCCCAACAAACATACAAGGTTTAGTTCACCATATTCATGGTGAACTTAGATGAATAACAATGAAAGTATGAAAGAATAAACCCATTAAAGTGGAAGAGGTAGCCTGAGCATCCAAGATCCTCCTTCAAAGGGGTGAAAGAGAGAGTGTTTGCCTCGTTTCTGCCAAAGATCTCTAACTAAAGGACGTGCAAGCCCTTATATACTAATCTAGAGTTACAAAAGATTACAAAAGCCCAAGCCCAAAAAGTGCCGCTCAGCGCCATTTACCGCTCAGCGGTGATTACGCGTCTTCTTTCTTCCCCTCAGCGGCCATTTGCCCCTCAGCGGTTCCAACGCCACCTCTTGAGTGCCGCTCAGCGGTAGTTTGCCGCTGAGCGGTGCCTTCGACTTCTCTTTTTGCACTCTTTCTTGTCTTTTCTAATGTCCTCTCTCTCATTCTTCACTTCTTTCACCAAATTCACCTCAAAACCTGCACAAAAACACTCAAATCAAGCATAAACCTGTCCAGCTCTCTTATTTCTGAAAATATAAACAAAATGCATGATTTCAAGCTAGTTTCTAAGTCTAAAGGTTGCTTTTAGTATCACTTTTAAGCATGAAAATAACAGTTTTTCAACTGTTATCAATAGGATATAAGATAATTAAGTTAATATCTATCAAATATTCTTTGAAACTGATTTTATCTAATGAATATTTGAAAGATATAATATATCAACAGAAAATATCTTATCAACAAACTATTCAAAGTCCAAGCCCAATCAAGCCTATATAAAGAGACCCAAGGGAGGCAGAAAAGGGGACTTCACTTCATACATTCATTCTTTCATACTCCTCTCACTTTTCTTTCATCTTGTATTTAACTCCATTCATGGAGAGCTAAGCATCTAGGGCTAATTCTGCTGTAATTCCATTATGGATTCTGAGGTTAGATTGAGTTAATGCAATTGTTTATTTTGATTATTGATTTAAGTTGTTCTCTCTATGTCTTTCATCTCTCTATCAAATTAAAAGCAAAGATTTTTCCATCATAATGTGTTTGAATCTACATGCATATTGATTATATGAGTTCTAGGGTTTCTAGGTTTAATTGAGAATCTACTTTGATTTAATTTAGAAACTTTCATATGATTAAATGGTTTTTACTTTCAATTGAGAATGTACTTTGATTGATTAGTAATAATTTCAACTATAATCAATTGAGAATTTACTTTGATTGATTAGCTTTTAATTTGGTTAGGAGATTTAAGAATAGATATGATTAAACACAATAGAATTTGATTGAGAATGTACTTTGGTTGAATTTATTGTGAATAATCTAGAAAGGTTTTGCATTTGATTGAGAATTTACTTTGGTTAAATGCATGATCGCCCTCAAATTAATTAAGAATGTACTTTAATTAATTTGAAACTTAAACAATAATCAATTGAACAATTATCCGTGAATAACCGATGATGAATCTATCTTGGAAAAGCAGTGGAATTAGCCTATTTCATCGTAACTGTTTTTAAGTTTATTAATTGTTCTTTAAACATTCTCCAAACATCATTTTTATTCATAAGCATTGCATAACATAAGAGTCAGATATTCAAAAGCAATTCCGTGTTCGTTGGGAGACGACTCAGGGTTACTTTAGCCCTATCTACCTTCTTGAATACTACTTGGCAATACTGAAGTTGCCTTGAAAAGTAGTATTAATTTGATAGCTTCAACGACAGCCTATCACTCCACTTCCTCCACTTCGTCAACTTCCCCCACTTCGTCCACTTCCTCCACTTCCTCCACTTTCTCCAGTTCGTCCACTTCGTCAACTTTGTCCACATCCTTACTTCCTCCACCTCCTCCACTTCGTCAACTTCGTCCACTTCGTCCACTTCCTCCACTTCATCCACTTCCTCCACTTCCTACATTTCATCCACTTCGTCAGCTTCGTCCACTTCCTCCACTTCCTCTACCTCTTCAACTTTGTCCACTTCATCCATTTCCTCCACTTCGTCCACTTCGTCAACTTCGTCCACTTTCTCCACTTGGTCCACTTCCTGCACTTCCTCCACTTCCTCCACTTCGTCGACTTCATCAACATTGTCAACTTCGTGAACTTCGTCCACTTCCTCCACTTCGCCAACTTCGTCAACCTCCTCCACTTCCTCCACTTACTCCACTTCCTCCACTTCCTCCACTTCGTCAACTTCGTCCGCTTCTTCTACTTCGTCCACTTCTTCCATTTTGTCAACTTCCTCCACTTCCTCCACTTCGTCAACTTCGACCACTTCGTCCACTTCATCCACTTCGTTCACTTGCTCCACATTTTCCACTTCCTCCACTTCGTCGACTTCGTCCATTTTGTCCACTTCCTCCACTTCCTCCACTTCGTCAACTTCGTCCACTTTCTCCACTTCCTGCACTTCGTCCACTTCGTCCACTTACTCCACTTCTTCAACTTCCTTCACTTCCTCCACTTCGTCAACTTTCTCCACTTCGTCAACTTCCTCCACTTGCTTAACTTCCTCCACTTTGTCAAGTTCGTCCATTTCCTCCACTTCGTCCACTTCTTCCACTTCGTCCACTTCTTCCACTTCGTCCCCTTCTTCCGCTTCCTAAAGTTCGTCTACTTCGTTAACTTCGTCGACTTCTTTAACTTCGTCCACTTCCTCCACTTTCTCCACTGAATCGACTTCTTCCACTTCTTCAACTTCGTTAACTTCCTCCACTTCCTCCACTTCCACCACTTCCTCCACTTCATCCACCCTCTCCACTTCGTGAACTTCGTCCACTTCGTCAACGTCGTCCAGTTCCTCCACTTCCGCCACTTCCTCCACTTCTTCGACATCTTAAACTTTGTCCACTTTGCCCACCACTTCGTCTACTTCGTCCACTTCCTCCACTTCGTCCACTTCGTCAACTTCGTCCCCTTCCTCAACTTCGTCCACTTCGCCAACTACCTCCACTTCGTCCCTTCGTCAACGTCGTCGACTTCGTCCACTTCTTCCACTTTGTCAACTTCATCCACTTCTTAAACTTCGTCCACTTCGTCAACTTCGTCCAGTTCGTCAACTTCGTCCACTTCGTCAATTTCGTCAACTTCTTCGACTTCCTTACTTCTTCCACTTTGTCCACTTTGTCCACTTCCTCCACTTCCGCCACTTCGTCAATTTCGTCCACTTCCTCCACTTCCTCCACTTCCTCCACTTCCTCCACTTCTTCCACTCTCTCCACTTCGTGCACTTCGTCTACATCGTCCATTTCGTCCACTTCACCTACTTCGTCCACTTCGTCAACTTCGTCCACTTCGTCCACTTCCTCCACTTTCACCACTTCGTCCACTTCCTTCACTTCGTGAACTTTGTCCACTTCGTCGACTTCGTCAACTTTGTCCACTTCGTCCACTTCCTCAATGATGAGTCGATATTTTATTGACTTCACTTGGTTTATTGTGCTAGAATTAATCAGGGAATTGTGCTTAAATGTCCGATATTTTCCCGTTTTCACCAATTGTGCTTAATTTGATCGAAAATTCAAATTTTAATTAATTTGAATTATTTGGACTAATTATTTGCATTATTAATTGTAGGGAAATTGTTGGATATTATTTGGGACATTTGGAGGTCAAAAAGAAAATGCCACATCAATTATAATTTAAGTTAAGATGAGAGAGGAGGTGTGGATTTCATTTCCGGGGGTGCACACAGCAGCACACATGAGCGGGGGGTGTCCAAAGAAGAAGGACACACACGGCCCCAAGACAGCTCCTTTGACAATTCATTTTGTCAAGTTCATTTTCTGGATTGCTACACATTAAAAGCACACAGCCACGTCCACGTCCAGCTGCAGCAAGGAAGCACACGGCCTGGGGCCCATGAAGCAGCATATGAGCAGGTGGTGTCACGGTTTGGGCCATTCAATTCTTCCAGAGAAGAATCCTTCACACGTTTCCAGCAGAAGCCACGTCCGCGGCCCACATCCAGCTTAAGCAAGGGGTGTGTGAAGAAAGAAGCAACCGGAAGAGAGGAGAGTTGGACCGAGCTGCAACCGAGGAGAAAGGAGCTTGACAAGTCCAGCTTTGGAGAATGAAAAAGGAGAGGGGTGACCTAACGGGGGAGCCACCAACTTCATTAGAGTTTTCCTGGGAGCATTTTTTTTATATATTGGAGAAATGGAAGGTTACGGGTGACGGCCTGGAGGGGTTTTGGTGTGCACACTTTGTAGCTCCAGCTGCCACTCTCTCTCATTTTATTTTCCAGCTGCCATGGGTGGCTCTTTGCTTTGCTTTTGAATGTTATTTTGAGGGCTTTTAATGCTTATGCTTGAACTAGTTTTATTTTTTTTCGTTGTCACAGTGGATGAAAAAAATGAAGCACATTTACTTCTCTGTTTATTATCTTTTTGCAAGCACAAAGGGATGAATGAAACATCTTCGTTTTTATTCCAGTAGGGAAATGAGTTTTTCTTTTCTTTCTTTAGACAATAGCATGCACTAGGTTTTCTTCCTTAGGACAATGCTTTAGTTTTGCTTCTTTGATTCCAGTTGCCATTTCATTTGAAAAGAACGTGAGTTTTATTTTTTTGGAAGATTGTTTTGGAGGGAGCCGCCACAGTAGAAAAAGAGGCACGGATCCCATGGTTGTAAAGTGGTCACGTGAAGTGTAGCATTTGAAGACCATCTTTAATTTTTATTTAATGCTTGGAGAATTAATGGGTGCATGGATTTTACAGTTGCTGGAAGTGCTGGAAGGAAATGGCCTTGCTTTTATAATTCTTTCTTGTTTTTAGAGAATGGTTGTAGTGTCACGGCCAAAGAGACCAGGGGAAGCATTTCACTTAATTTTAATTTTCTTTGAATGGAACACATGGAAGTGTCACGGTCATGGAGTAGTTCCTTAGAAGCATTTGCAATTTTTAATTTTTTGTTGGTAGATGAATTGGTCACAATTAATAGTAGAGAAATTTTACTTTCTTTAATTTCTTTTGCTTTAAAATATTTTATATCACATGTTGAAATGATTTCTTGTATTTTTGTTTGTTATATTTTGCTGATGTAATTTTATTTCTGTTTTCACATTTGAATTTTACTGTTTAATTTCGTTTTACTGTTTTAATTTTATTTCAATGTTTTTTTTTTTTAATTTCATCCGCAACCCAGAAATTTTTCACAAACCCCCCCACTGCGTGTTTGATCTGAGACTGAACCCAAATTGGTCCTTGTGAGACGACCTAGGAGTCACTGCCTAGTACTATACTGCATTCTTTTATGCACAACTTTTGTGGGAGGTGCGACCCTCTCAACACTCAACTTCCTCCACTTCTTCCACTTCGTCTACTTCGTCCACTTCGTGCACTTCGTCCACTTCTTCCACTTCGTCCACTTCGTCAACTTCGTCACTTCCTCCACTTCGTCCACTTCCTCCACTTCCTCCACTTCGTCAACTTTGTCAACTTCGTCAACTTCCTCCACTTCGTCAACTTCCTCCACTTCCTCCACTTCCTCCACCTCCTCCACTTCCTCCACTTTGTCCACTTCGTCCACTTCGTCAACTTCGTCCACCTCGTCCACCTCGTCAACTTCGTCCACCTCGTCCACCTCCTCCACTTCCTCCACTTACTACACTTCTTCCACTTCCTCAACTCCATCAACTTCGTCCACTTATTCTACTTCGTCCACTTCGTCCATTTTGTCCACTTCCTCCACTTCCTTTACTTCCTCCACTTCGTCCATTTGGTCCACTTCCTTACTTCTTCCACTTCCTCCACTTCCTCCATGATGAGAGGGTCGTACCTCCCACAAAAGTTGTGCATAAAAGAATGTAGTATAGACTAGGAAGTGACTCCTAGGTCGTCTCTCAAGGACCAATTTGGGTTCAGTCTCAGATTAACACGTAGTGGGGGGGTTATCAAAGGTTTGTGACTGTAATTGAACTTAAATTAAAATGGAAATTAAACACAACTAAACATGATTGACGGTATTCCAGTGCATGAAAACATTAAACTGAACATTGCAATAAATAAATATCCAAACACAATTCACCACCCAAAAGAAGAAAATCAATTCAACCTATAATGCAAACCATTCTTAGGCAAAAGAAATTAAAAGAAAATAAATTTTTCTCTCCCATTAATCGTGACTTCACACACTACTTCTTAAATGAATTGCTTCTCATATTAAATCACTCCTTCATTTCTCAAAGAAAATAAACCTGCAAAGTATTAATCCCAAAAATGAAAGTGGGGTAGCCTTTCTCATCCAGCAGCACTTTCAAATCAACTTTCTCCTCTTCCCAAAACGTGACAGCTGCCTTCTACTTCCAGCCGTGACACCACTCTTCTACCTAATCTACTTCTCATTCCATAATTCAAAAGCAAAGCTACTTTTCTTTAAAGAAAAATAATCATTTCTCCTCCTCTAAACGTAACAAGCTGCCACTTACTAAGCTAAATCCAAATGCCCTTTGCTCCATCCATTCTTCGTGCAGCACCTATCCGCTCCTCATATTCCCGTGACACCTTTCTCCAAGTTAGAAAAGAAATGAGCTTCTGCTGCCAAACGTCCCATCATCTAGACTCCCACCTAATCTTCTCTTCATCTATTTCCCTCACACGTCCACGTGCACACCACTTCACCTCTCAATCCGCTACATATTAAGCGAAAATGAATTCCCTCTTGCTGGACGCGAGCTGGATGAAATTAGCGCCCCTTTTCCTAAAAGCAAAATGAAAGGAATAACCATATCTTCCGGCCGTGACATGTGCTTTCAGCATTCTCCAAGACGTCACCGCGTTTGCGTCAAGCCAAAAAGAATGTACTGCACCATGAAGGAAAATAAAAATCACCGTGCACCCCTTTTCTCTGTGTCCGAGAGCTTCCCTCCAGCAAAGTGAATCAGCATATTGAAATTAAAAGACAAAAACAACATTCAATAAAAGCGTAATAACCAAACGGAAGCGGCAATGAGAAATCAGCAAACATGATAAAAAATCATTCCATTCCTTCAATTCAAAAACAACGTTCAGCCCCTAAGACAAATTTTTCCAGAACTACCAAAGACTCCCAAAAACCTAAAGACCGAGAGTCTCCAAAAGTGTGGCGGCTGCACTCCACTTCTTTAAGGCCGTGTGTCTGTTTTTAATAATGGTGGGGTCCACACAACAAAACCCTAGTTCCAAGTCACTAATCTCTACTTTTGGGCCTAATCTACTTTACCAAAAATTGACCCAAAATGTAAGAGTTGATACAGAAATTCTAAACTACTGAAGTACAATTTAATTAATTCTAAAATGTCTGTGTGGAGAGTCTTGAATTTATTTGGCATTCTTCCTGATGTCCCAAAATGTATTTCCGAAATTTTCCTGCACTTCAAAAATGCACTTAATCAGCTCAGAAAACCCAAATTAGCACAATTACAAATTTCCAACCAAATTAAGTAGAATTCGGAAAACAGGGAAATAACAAACAATTAAACACAATTCCTTGGTTTATTTAAGTGCAATAAACTAAATATAATTCAAGAAATAACGACTCATCAAAATAGACCACACTTAGTCTTTTTCACTCCTGGGCAAAACCAAGACGAAAACTAGGGAACTACTCAAACATCAGGGAGGTGACATAGACTCGACAGACAACAACAAAGACTCCAAAACAGAAACACAGTTGCACAATTCTCACAAAATCTGGACGGTAAAAGGTATAGGCAGAATCCCACACAGAGTCAATGAAAGCAAATACTCAAAGAATCATCCAAACAGTTCAGTACAAGGAAAACATTCAATCAGTTCAAGAGATGAATCGAAAGCAACAGAGCCTCACAGATGCACACAATCAGTGTTTCTCTCAAGTGTTTAAGGTAAATCAATGTCACTCAATGCACTCAAGAAAGCAAACACAAATAGACTTGGCAAGCCTCTAATATCAACACTCAAAACATATGCATGTTCAAATCAAAAGGTCTTTAATGGATGTAATGGGGCCAAGGACAAGGGAGGATATATCTGGATAAGAAGCTACAAACCATAAGGAACAGAGGAGCAATGGGGAACAAGTGTAAACACATTCAAACACACTCACAACCTCTAATTCCATCCTCTTCTTGACTCCATTATTCACAAATTTTTTTATTTTTCTCACTTTTTTTTTCATCCTTTCTCTTTTCTTTTCTCTTTTTAGCACACAACTGTCAGAGACAAAATATAAATCATATTTCCGAAAACAAAACAAGAAGAGGAACCAACCAGCCAATTCATCAGAAACCCCCAAAAGACCACACTTGTTCCCAAAACACTTCCAAAGCTCCAAAATTCCTAAGGTTAAGGTAATCATGGTTTTTCACTTAGAGCTAGTGTATGAGCTTCAAAACAAAGAAATGAGGAAAGTATAGGCTCAAAAGGGGTTTTCAAAGGATCAGAACAAGGTAAGCTTATTTGGCTAGAGAGGCTCAAAAACAAAACTGCCTTTATTACTTCCAAACATGCATATCAATCAAGAATTATCAACAAGAGTCAAGCCAAGGCATATGCGCAAGCAATCAAGAGACGTATCACACACAAGAAAGAACATAAAGTGGCTCAAATCTCACATAGGGTAATTGTCACAATCAATTCAACCTCTCAAACATCATAATCATCTTCCCAAGCAGAGAAAAACAAGGATTTCAAACCAATAAGTATCAATCAAGTGAAGGAAATGATAAGTCTACAACCCAAACAAAGTCCAGAAATGAAGAGAATCATGCACAACTGTATACAAGACACGACAAAAACTACCTAGAAAAGAAAAAATTTAACACGGAAAACAAAAACTAACAAAGAAAAATCAGAATCTCCCCCAATAGACCACACTTAAACTACACAGTGTCCTCAATGTGTCATAAGCATAAGACCAGAAATCAGAACAATCAACAGATCATGGACAAGTGCAATAAAAGTAGGAAAAGGAGGAGAAGAGAAAAGGAAAACTCCCCTGATCATGGTGGCAGTTGCCAATTTTGGACTTTCAGGGAGATGTTTTCCACCATAGTATCCAGCAAAGAAGTTTTGAGGAAGAACTGCTTCATCCTCCATATTTGATCGAGCAGGGAAATGTCTTCCACAGCTGGATTTAAGAAGCAAAGATTGTTGATGAGCGGGTTCAGTCGGTGCCTATTCATCTTCAAACTGTTGTGTACACTGGCACCTTTGTCTTCCACCGTGGGCGTTTGTTGGTTAAATACATGTGTACCTCCTGTAACATGGTTAGTGCAATGTGGTTCCAAAGAAATAACATGCAGGGGTATAACACCCAATCTCAGTGTAACAGGCTGAACCTCAGATACATCCTCAGAACATGAATCAATTTCAAATGTAGAAACGATATCAATAACAGGCTCAGATTCATGTTCAGTGCATGGAGAATAAATATTCAGATGTGGTAGCAAAAAGTGGTTCTCATCATGCATAGAGGGAGAATTAAAAACATGCTCATCAACAGTATAATTATCAGCATACCCCTCAACAGCATAATCATCAACAGAATAATCAAATTGAGGTATGCTTACCTCCACTTCTCTAAAGCTTGGAAAAGTGGTGAAAGATGAAAATGGTCTACCTGGCTCACAATTGCTACTTATACTTGCCTGGTCCTCAAAATCGTCATCAGGATCTATCTCCTCAATCGCCAGAGTAGGGACATCTGAAGGTGGGAGAGTAGGTGGCACAATGAGTGCAAGACTCTGGTTCCCATCTCCTAAGTCAATGACACTAACATCATCTGGAATCTGAACAGTCTGAAATGGTAACTCTGAATCTTGAGACTGTTCCTGATTAAGCTGAGTGGCCATCTGCCCTATCTGATCATTCAAACTCTGAATGGACGCTCTGGTCTCTTGCATGAACTCAATGTTCTGCATGGCCATCTGCCTCAGTAACTCCTTCAATGTAGGCTCGGAATTAGAAGGTTGAGGAGCTATTTGGGCAGGATCATCATATTGCTGACTTTGGTATTGCTGGATTGGCGGAGAAATAAAGGTATTTTGAGATGGTGCTTCCTGATATTTTTGTGAAGTTTCATACCATCCCAAACCAGTGTCATTCCATCCAGAATCGTTGTTGTAACTATTTTGCACAGGAGGGAATTTCTTCAGAAACTGATGCTTAAGATTTTCCCATCTGGTAACGCATCCTCGAGGAAGACGATCTTTCCAATCCTTTGCTGCTCCTTTTAATGAGTACGAAAATGCCCTTAAGAAAACCTGATCATCCGGGACATTTGGAGGTTTCATAAAACAGCAAATTCGATAGAACCGCTCCAAATGTGCATGTGGGCATTCATCTGCAAAACCATGAAACTGGGGCAATAATTTTATCATTCCAGTGTTGAGAAAGAGATGATCACCATCCCTATTAGGTAGAACTGGCTCCCAAGGAGCGCTCTCAGGAAATTGAGGATGAGCCATATAGTTCTCAACATAAAAATCAGCAGAATTACAACCAGAGTACCATGCAGAAGGAGAATCATGATCAGAGGCACTCGCAGAATAAGCATTATTCACATAACCAGAATAGGTAGACATGGAAAAAGAAAAATACTAAAAATTACGAAACAAACAAACACAACACATTTAAACATGCAACAAGCACACACAAAACAGAACATCACATCACATCACATCACAACACAAG
Source organism: Vigna umbellata (assembly GCF_029865625.1). Lineage (NCBI taxonomy): Eukaryota > Viridiplantae > Streptophyta > Magnoliopsida > Fabales > Fabaceae > Vigna > Vigna umbellata. The sequence goes on along the minus strand of NC_142175.1, from coordinate 16,379,182 downwards.
ACAAAACACAACACACACAAACAGAACAAAAACCTAAGACTGAACCATTGGTCCCCGGCAACGGCGCCATTTTGATGAGAGGGTCGCACCTCCCACAAAAGTTGTGCATAAAAGAATGCAGTATAGACTAGGAAGTGACTCCTAGGTCGTCTCTCAAGGACCAATTTGGGTTCAGTCTCAGATTAACACGTAGTGGGGGGGGGGTTATCAAAGGTTTGTGACTGTAATTGAACTTAAATTAAAATGGAAATTAAACACAACTAAACATGATTGACGATATTCCAGTGCATGAAAACATTAAACTGAACATTGCAATAAATAAATATCCAAACACAATTCACCACCCAAAAGAAGAAAATCAATTCAACCTATAATGCAAACCATTCTTAGGCAAAAGAAATTAAAAGAAAATAATTTTTTCTCTCCCATTAATCGTGACTTCACACACTACTTCTTAAATGAATTGCTTCTCATATTAAATCACTCCTTCATTTCTCAAAGAAAATAAACCTGCAAAGTATTAATCCCAAAAATGAAAGTGGGGGTAGCCTTTCTCATCCAGCAGCACTTTCAAATCAACTTTCTCCTCTTCCCAAAACGTGACAGCTGCCTTCTACTTCCAGCCGTGACACCACTCTTCTACCTAATCTACTTCTCATTCCATAATTCAAAAGCAAAGCCACTTTTCTTTAAAGAAAAATAATCATTTCTCCTCCTCTAAACGTAACAAGCTCTCACTTACTAAGCTAAATCCAAATGCCCTTTGCTCCATCCATTCTTCGTGCAGCACCTATCCGCTCCTCATATTCCCGTGACACCTTTCTCCAAGTTAGAAAAGAAATGAGCTTCTGCTGCCAAACGTCCCATCATCTAGACTCCCACCTAATCTTCTCTTCATCTATTTCCCTCACACGTCCACGTGCACACCACTTCACCTCTCAATCCGCTACATATTAAGCGAAAATGAATTCCCTCTTGCTGGACGCGAGCTGGATGAAATTAGCGCCCCTTTTCCTAAAAGCAAAATGAAAGGAATAACCATATCTCTGTGGATGGCGGCTGCCTTCTTTTATTCCCATCCAGCACCGCATCCTCCAAAGTTCTCATCCCTTTTCCATGCAGCATCTCACGCTTTTCTTCCGGCCGTGACATGTGCTTTCAGCATTCTCCAAGACGTCACCGCGTTTGCGTCAAGCCAAAAAGAATGTACTGCACCATGAAGGAAAATAAAAATCACCGTGCACCCCTTTTCTCTGTGTCCGAGAGCTTCCCTCCAGCAAAGTGAATCAGCATATTGAAATTAAAAGACAAAAACAACATTCAATAAAAGCGTAATAACCAAACGGAAGCGGCAATGAGAAATCAGCAAACATGATAAAAAATCATTCCATTCCTTCAATTCAAAAACAACGGTCAGCCCCTAAGACAAATTTTTCCAGAACTACCAAAGACTCCCAAAAACCTAAAGACCGAGAGTCTCCAAAAGTGTGGCGGCTGCACTCCACTTCTTTAAGGCCGTGTGTCTGTTTTTAATAATGGTGGGGTCCACACAACAAAACCCTAGTTCCAAGTCACTAATCTCTACTTTTGGGCCTAATCTACTTTACCAAAAATTGACCCAAAATGTAAGAGTTGATACAGAAATTCTAAACTACTGAAGTACAATTTAATTAATTCTAAAATGTCTGTGTGGAGAGTCTTGAATTTATTTGGCATTCTTCCTGATGTCCCAAAATGTATTTCCGAAATTTTCCTGCACTTCAAAAATGCACTTAATCAGCTCAGAAAACCCAAATTAGCACAATTACAAATTTCCGACCAAATTAAGTAGAATTCGGAAAACAGGGAAATAACAAACAATTAAACACAATTCCCTGGTTTATTTAAGTGCAATAAACTAAATATAATTCAAGAAATAACGACTCATCACTCCACATCCTCGACTTCCTCCACTTCCTCCACTTGGTCCACTTCGTCAACTTCGTCAACTTTGTCAACTTCCTCCACTTTGTCCACTTCGTCCACATCGTCCACTTCCTCCACTTCGTGAACCTCGTCCACTTCGTCAACTTCGTCCACTTCCTCAACTTCCTCCACTTCCTCCAATTCCTTCACCTCCTCAACTTCCTCCACTTCCTCCACTTCCTCCACTTCGTCAACTTTGTCGACTTCGTGAACTTCGTCCACTTCGTCAACTTCCTTCACTTCGTCCACTTCGTCCACTTCGTCAACTTAGTCAACCTCCTCTACTTCCTTCACCTCCTCAACTTCCTCCACTTCCTCCACTTACTCCACTTCTTCCACTTCCTCCAGTTCATCAACTTCGTCCACTTATTCTACTTCGTCCACTTATTCTACTTCCTCCACTTCTTCAACTTCATCCACTTCCTACACTTCCTCCACTTCGTCCACTTACTCCACTTCTTCCACTTCCTCCACTTCCTCCACTTACTCCACTTCTTCCACTTCCTTCACTTCCTCCACTTCGTCAACTTCGTCCCCTTCCTCCACTTGCTCCACTTCCTTCACTTTGTCAACTTTGTCCATTTCCTCCACTTCGTACACTTCCTCCACTCGTCCACTTCTTCCACTTCGTCCACTTCTTCCGCTTCGTAAACTTCGTCCACTTCGTTAACTTCGTCGACTTCCTTAACTTCGTCCACTTCCTCCACTTGCTCCACTACGTCCACTTGTTTCACTTCTTTGACTTCGTTAACTTCCTCCACTTCCACCACTTCCTCTACTTCGTGCACTTGCTCCACTTCATGAACTTCGTCCACTTCGTCAACGTCGTCCACTTCCTCCACTTCCTCCACTTCCGCCACTTCCTCCACTTCTTCGACTTCTTCCACTTTTTCCACTTTGTCCACCACTTCATCTACTTCGTCCACTTCCTCCACTTTGTCCACTTCGTCCACTTCCTCCACTTCGTCAACTTCGTCCCCTTCGCCCACTACCTCCACTTCCTCCACTTCGTCCACTTCGTACACTTCCTCCACTTTGTCCACTTCTTCCACTTCGTCAACTTCTTCGACTTCTTAAACTTCGTCCACTTCGTCAACTTCGACCACTTCGTCAACTTCGTCAATTTCGTCAACTTCTTCCACTTCGTCCACTTTGTCCACTTCCTCCACTTCCTCCACTTCGTCAATTTCGTCCACTTCTTCCAGTTTCTCCCCTTCGTCCACTTCGTCTACTTCGTCCATTTCGTCCACTTCGTCCACTTCATCTACTTCGTCCACTTCGTCCACTTCGTCCACTTCCTTCACTTCCTCCACTTCCACCACTTCGTCCATTTCCTCCACTTATTCTACTTCCTCCACTTCGTCAACTTCATCCACTTCCTACACTTCCTCGACTTCGTCCACTTACTCCACTTCTTCCACTTCCTCCACTTCCTCCACTTCCTCAACTTCGTCCACTTCGTCAACTTCGTCAACTTCGTCCACTTCGTCCACCTCGTACACCTCGTACACTTCCTCCACTTCGTCCACTTATTCCACTTCGTCCACTTCCTCCACTTCGTCAACTTCCTCCACTTCCTCAACTTCCTCCACTTCCTCAACTTCCTCCACTTCCTCAACTTCCTCCACTTCCTCCACCTCCTCCACTTCCTCCACTTCCTCCACTTTGTCCACTTCATCTACTTCGTCAACTTCGTCCACCTCCTCCACTTCCTCCACTTACTCCACTTCTTCCACTTCCTCCAGTTCGTCAACTTCGTCCACTTATTCTATTTCGTCCACTTCGTCCACTTATTCTACCTCCTCCACTTCTTCAACTTCATCCACTTCCTACACTTCCTCCACTTCGTCCACTTACTCCACTTCTTCCACTTCCTCCACTTCCTCCACTTCCTCCACTTCGTCCACTTCCTCCACTTCCTCCACTCTCTCCACTTCGTCCACTTCGTCAACTTCGTCCACTTCCTTAATTCCTCCACCTCCTCCACTTCGTCAACTTCGTCCACTTCGTCCTTTTCGTCCACTTCGTCCTCTTCGTCCACTTCCTCCACTTCCTCCACTTCCTCCACTTCCTCCATTTCGTCCACTTCGTCAGCTTCGTCCACTTCGTTCACTTCCTCCACTTCCTCCACTTCTTCACCTTTGTCCACTTCGTCCATTTCCTCCACTTCGTCCACTCCGTCCACTTCTTCCACTTCCTCCACTTCTTCCGCTTCTTAAACTTCGGCCACTTCGTCAACTTCGTCCACTTTCTCCACTTCGTCCACTTCCTTCACTTCCTTCACCAACTCCACTACCTCCACTTCCTCAACTTCGTCCACTTCGTCAACTTTGTCCACTTCCGCACCTCCTCCACTTCCTCCACTTCCTCAAATTCCTTCACCTCCTTAACTTCCTCCATTTCCTCCACTTCGTCGACTTTGTCAACTTCGTGAACTTCGTCCACTTGCTCCACTTCGTGAACTTCGTCAACCTCCTCCACTTCCTCCACTTACTCCACTTCCTCCACTTCCTCCACTTCGTCAACTTCGTCGGCTTCTTCTACTTCGTCCACTTCTTCCATTTTGTCCACATCCTCCACTTCCTCGACTTCGTCAACTTCGACCACTTCGTCCACTTTATCCACTTCGTTCACTTGCTCCACATTTTCCACTTCCTCCACTTCGTCGACTTCGTCCATTTTGTCCACTTCGTCCACTTCCTCCACTTCGTCCACTTCATCCAGTTACTCCACTTCTTCCACTTCCTTCACTTCCTCCACTTCGTCAACTTCCTCCACTTGCTCCACTTCCTCCACTTTGTCAACTTCGTCAATTTCCTCCACTTCCTCCACTTCCTCCACTTCGTCCACTTCTTCCACTACTTCCACTTCCTAAACTTCGTCCACTTCGTTAACTTCGTCGACTTCTTTAACTTCGTCCACTTCCTCCACTTTCTCCACTGCGTCCACTTCTTCCTCTTCTTCAACTTTGTTAACTTCCTCCACTTCCTCCACTTCCACCACTTCCTCCACTTCGTCCACTTGCTCCACTTCGTGAACTTCGTCCACTTCGTCAACATCGTCCACTTCCTCCACTACCGCCACTTCCTCCACTTCTTCGACATCTTAAACTTCGTCCACCACTTCGTCTACTTCCTCCACTTCCTCCACTTCGTCCACTTCGTCAACTTCGTCCACTTCCTCAACTTCGTCCACTTCGCCCACTACCTCCACTTCGTTCACTTCGTCAACGTCGTCCACTTTGTCCACTTGCTCCATTTCGTCAACTTCTTCCACTTTTTAAACTTCGTCCACTTCGTCAACTTCGTCCACTTCGTCCACTTCGTCAACTTCGTCCATTTCATCAATTTCGTCAACTTCGTCCACTTCCTTACTTCTTCCACTTCGTCCACTTTGTCCACTTCCTCCACTTCCGCCACTTCGTCAATTTCGTCCACTTCCTCCACTGCCTCCACTTTGTCCACTTCGTCCACTTTCTCCACTTCGTCTACATCGTCCATTTCGTCCATTTCACCTACTTCGTCCACTTCGTCAACTTCGTCCACTTCCTCCACTTCCTCCACTTTCACCACTTCGTCCATTCCTTCACTTCGTGAACTTTGTCCACTTCGTCGACTTCGTCAACTTTGTCCACTTTGTCACTTCGTCCACTTCCTCCCCTTCGTCCACTTCTTCCACTTCGTCCACTTCGTGCACTTCGTCCACTTCTTCAACTTCGTCCACTTCGTCAACTTCGTCCACTTCGTCAACTTCGTCCACTTCCTCCACTTCGTCCACTTCCTCCACTTCCTCCACTTCCTGCACTTCGTCATCTTTGTCAACTTAGTCAACTTCCTCCACTTCGTCAACTTCCTCCACTTCCTCAACTTATTCCACCTCCTCCACTTCCTCCACTTCCTCCACTTTGTCCACTTCGTCCACTTCGTCCACTTCGTCAACTTCGTCCACCTCGTCCACCTCGTCCACTTCCTCCACTTACTACACTTCTTCCACTTCCTCCACTTCATCAACTTCATCCACTTATTCTACTTCGTCCACTTCGTCCATTTGGTCCACTTCCTCCACTTCCTTTACTTCATCCACTTCGTCAACTTCGACCACTTCGTCCACTTTATCCACTTCGTTCACTTGCTCCACATTTTCCACTTCCTCCACTTCGTCGACTTCGTCCATTTTGTCCACTTCGTCCACTTCCTCCACTTCGTCCACTTCATCCAGTTACTCCACTTCTTCCACTTCCTTCACTTCCTCCACTTCGTCAACTTCCTCCACTTGCTCCACTTCCTCCACTTTGTCAACTTCGTCCATTTCCTCCACTTCCTCCACTTCCTCCACTTCGTCCACTTCTTCCACTTCGTCCACTACTTCCACTTCCTAAACTTCGTCCACTTCGTTAACTTCGTCGACTTCTTTAACTTCGTCCACTTCCTCCACTTTCTTCACTGCGTCCACTTCTTCCTCTTCTTCACGTTAACTTCCTCCACTTCCTCCACTTCCACCACTTCCTCCACTTCGTCCACTTGCTCCACTTCGTGAACTTCGTCCACTTCGTCAACGTCGTCCACTTCCTCCACTACCGCCACTTCCTCCACTTCTTCGACATCTTAAACTTCGTCCACCACTTCGTCTACTTCCTCCACTTCCTCCACTTCGTCCACTTCGTCAACTTCGTCCACTTCCTCAACTTCGTCCACTTCGCCCACTACCTCCACTTCGTCCACTTCGTCAACGTCGTCCACTTCGTCCACTTGCTCCATTTCGTCAACTTCTTCCACTTTTTAAACTTCGTCCACTTCGTCAACTTCGTCCACTTCGTCCACTTCGTCAACTTCGTCCACTTCGTCAACTTCGTCCACTTCCTTACTTCTTCCACTTCGTCCACTTTGTCCACTTCCTCCACTTCCGCCACTTCGTCAATTTCGTCCACTTCCTCCACTGCCTCCACTTCGTCCACTTCTTCCACTTTCTCCACTTCGTCTACATCGTCCATTTCGTCCAATTCACCTACTTCGTCCACTTCGTCAACTTCGTCCACTTCGTCCACTTCCTCCACTTTCACCACTTCGTCCATTCCTTCACTTCGTGAACTTTGTCCACTTCGTCGACTTCGTCAACTTTGTCCACTTTGTCACTTCGTCCACTTCCTCCCCTTCGTCCACTTCTTCCACTTCGTCCACTTCGTGCACTTCGTCCACTTCTTCAACTTCGTCCACTTCGTCAACTTCGTCCACTTCGTCAACTTCATCCACTTCCTCCACTTCGTCCACTTCCTCCACTTCCTCCACTTCCTGCACTTCGTCATCTTTGTCAACTTCGTCAACTTCCTCCACTTCGTCAACTTCCTCCACTTCCTCAACTTATTCCACCTCCTCCACTTCCTCCACTTCCTCCACTTTGTCCACTTCGTCCACTTCGTCCACTTCGTCAACTTCGTCCACCTCGTCCACCTCGTCCACTTCCTCCACTTACTACACTTCTTCCACTTCCTCCACTTCATCAACTTCATCCACTTATTCTACTTCGTCCACTTCGTCCATTTGGTCCACTTCCTCCACTTCCTTTACTTCCTCCACTTCGTCAACTTTGTCCACTTCCTTACTTCCTCCACTTCCTCCACTTCGTCAACTTCGTCCACTTCGTCCATTTCGTCCACTTCGTCCTCTTCGTCCACTTCCTCCACTTCCTCCACTTCCTCCACTTCCTCCACTTCCTCCGCTTCCTCCACTTCGTCAGCTTCGTCCACTTCCTTACTTCTTCCACTTCCTCCACTTATTCTACTTCGTCCACTTCGTCCACTTATTCTACTTCCTCCACTTCGTCAACTTCATCCACTTCCTACACTTCCTCCACTTCGGCCACTTACTCCACGTCTTCCACTTCCTCCACTTCCTCTAGTTCGTCAACTTCGTCCACTTCCTCCACTTCGTCCACTTCGTCCACTTCCTCCACTTTGTCCACTTCGTACACTTCCTCCACTTCGTCCACTTCTTCCACTTCCTCTACTTCGTCCGCTTCCTCCACTTCGTCCGCTTGCTCCACATTTTCCACTTCCTCCACTTCGTCAACTTCGCCCATTTTGTCCACTTCGTCCACTTCCTCCACTTCGTCAACTTCGTCCACCTCCTCCACTTCCTCCACTTACTCCACTTCTTCCACTTCCTTCACTTCCTCCACTTCGTCAACTTCGTCCCCTTCCTCCACTTGCTCCACTTCCTCCACTTTGTCAACTTTGTCCATTTCCTCCACTTCGTACACTTCCTCCACTTCTTCCACTTCGTCCACTTCTTCTGATTCCTAAACTTCGTCCACTTCGTTAACTTCGTCGACTTCTTTAACTTCGTCCACTTCCTCAACTTGCTCCAATACGTCCACTTGTTTCACTTCTTCGACTTCGTTAACTTCCTCCACTTCCACCACTTCGTCGACTTCGTCCACTGGCTCCACTTCATGAAGTTCGTCCACTTCGTCGACGTCGTCCACTTCGTCCACTTCCGCCACTTCCTCCACTTCTTCGACTTGTTCCACTTTTTCCATTTTGTCCACCACTTCGTCTACTTCGTCCACTTCCTCCACTTCGTCCACTTCGTCCACTTCCTCCACTTCGTCAACTTCGTCCACTTCGCCCACTAGCTCCACTTCGACCATTTGGTCCACTTCTTCCACTTTGTCAACTTCCTCCACTTCGTCAACTTCGTCCACTTCGTCAATTTTATCAATTTCGTCAACTTTGTCCATTTCCTTACTTCTTCCACTTCGTCCACTTTGTCCACTTCCTCCACTTCCTCCACTTCGTCAATTTCGTCCACTTCTTCCACTTTCTCCACTTTGTCCACTTCGTCTACTTCGTCCATTTCGTCCACTTCGTCCACAAACTTGATGACAAATTTATGAACACCGAAAAACAGCGCCACAAACTTGTTGAACAATCGGCAAGTGTGACCGAATCGTTTCAAGTAATAAACTCGGTAAGACCAAGTATCGTTCTTCCAAAGGACTCACGACCTAGTTTAGTTATGTGATTTGTTGATTATTTAAGACTTAAAAACGCAATAAGTGGAGTGTAATATGCAAAACAGAAAATAAACATGTATGCATGAATTTGATCAATGGCTAAAACAAAATACAAACACTTCAATGGAATATATGGATGAGTATGTTGTTGGGGTTATCAATTTCATCTTATCCACTCTCATATACTTTAGGAATTCAACATTCTTTTCATCATTGTTAATGCCACTCTCTAAATTACCTTGCAAGAAGGCCTATCCCTAATTACGAGTTCATACGATTCCTAGCATTCCTAATAATTAGTTCTTTTAGTGCAGGAGCTTAACGGCAACCAATATACTATTGGGAGAGAGTGTTTGCTTCGTTTCTGCCAAAGATATAAACCCTAGGACGTCCTAAAGCTTATATACTATTCTAAAATTACAGAAAATTTAGGCCCAAGCCCATAAGTGTGCCGCTCAGCGGTAAGTGCGTGAGTTGGTTTCTTCCCCTCAGCGGCCATTTTGCCCCTCAGCGGATCCCCCGTGAGCTTCTGAGTGCCGCTCAGCGGTAAACTACCGTTGAGCGGCAGTTGCGGCTTCTCCTTTTGCACTTTTTGATGTCTTTTCTGATTTCATCTCTCTCCTTCTTCACTTCTTTCACCAAATTCACCTTAAAACCTGCACAAAAACACTGAAATCAAGCATAAACCTGTCCAGCTCTCTTATTTCTGAAAATATGAATAAAAGCATGATTTCAAGCTAGTTTCTAAGTGTTAAAGGTTGCTTTTAGTATCAATTTCAAGCATGAAAATAACAGTTTTTCAACTGTTATCACAACCCCAAACTTAGAACTTTGCTTGTCCTTCAGCAAACAAGATGTAACTCAATCTTCTACCAATTCATATGATGGTTCACTCATTCAAAAATTTCTTTTCAAGATAAGCAAAGACTTCAATCAAACTTTTGACCAAGATTTCAATCAAGATTTGCACATGCTTTAGTGTTCACAAAGTCAGTTAATATCAAACAAATGCTATTTTTCATGGATGATCAATCAATTAAGCATGGATGTTAATGTGCTCATGGAATACTTCCTCACCAGGTAAAGTGTTTCACTCACACACAAGTGTATAAGAGGTAATCACTCATTCACTCCACTATCACAATGTCACATGAATCAACTTTGCCTTTCATTTAACCACAATCAAAACATTTACAAGCATGCATCATCACAAGGACTTTTCAATGGCTTATAACGTGGCTGGGCTAACAAGAAAATTGGTTTTTTTGGATCACAAAATCCTTGAGTTAAGAAAATCATAACAACACAATTATTCTTATTTTTCCCAACTTGTCTTTACATTGAGCTTTGCTTTTTCTTTTCTTTTCTTTTCACATTCTTATTCTTAACTTTTAGCTCAATGCTTTTCCTTTTTCTTTTTCATGCTTTCCCAACAACCCCAAACTTGAACATTTAACAATACCACAAAAGATTTTCTACTTAACTCAAGGTAAAGCTTTTCAACAAGGGTTTTCAATTTATGTTCAAGGCTAAGGGTTCAAAGGATAGAACACAAAGTGTTCTCTTTTAGTGGGCTAACTTCATGAATTTGGCCAATAAAAAAAAAGGGTTCCAACAAACGGCCTTGATCATATGATGCAAAACAAGCAATTGATTCAATCATAGAAAACCTGGGCAAAATCATTCATGCTTTCAAAGTAATATCATTCAATCAATAAAAACTCTGGAGGTCAAAACCTCACAAATAGGCTCATTCACATTTGACATACACATCCTGCTTAATCTCATAATCACAATAATATCCTGCATTTGTTCACAAAGCTTGTGAATCACCTGTATAAGCATTTAATGTGCACATCTATCTCAACATCAATCAATCAATTATCATCATCAAGCATTACTTATCACACAATCACAGTCAATAGCAAACCATCATAACAAACCAGGTTTCTAATAGAGTACATCAACCCTAGTCTAAAACAAAAATACGTACAGAACACTTAAACCAACAAAAGCATAAGTTCATGATAGCATTCATCAGTAAATGCTATCTCAGCTCCTCATCAATCTGAGCTGTCCTCTGTATCTTCCTCTTCTTCATCATCTTCAAATGCATCATCATCATCATCTTCATCTTCTTCCATCTCCCTACCTGAAGCTTCAGTTGCTTCAGCTCCTCCTTGCACCGGCTCCTCTGGCTAAGCTACCACATTATGGAATTCCTCCATAGTCCACCTGTGAGCTGGAGGTGTATCATACATCCCCACAATCATCTCAGCAGTAGCCACCTGCCCTCTATGAATGGACTGTAACTGAGCACCTATAAGAGACATGTACATGTCCCTCATTTGGAACGGTTCTCCTTCATGTGTCTCAGCAGATGTCTGGCTCTGTGCTTGCCCTCTCTCTCTGCGAGCACGACGTGGTGGAACTGGCTGAGCTGCCTCCTCACCTCCACAGTACTGTCTGTAATAGGCCTCATCAATGGCTTTTCTTGGCCTTTCAAATGGTTGAGCAGAAGTGTCCACCCCAGCTATCTTGCAAAGGTGAGTGATTAAGGAGGGATGTCCTAGGGGTGCTTTGTTATTTGAGGTATTGGCACACACACTAATCTCATCAGTTATCATCTGCCCAATATTAACATTTAAGTTCCTGATAGCACAGTAGATGAAGAGTGCCCTGCTGAGAGTAATATCTGACACATGTGAACATGGCTGAATGTTGGCATGAGAAAATGCCATCCAATACTTTGCAAGAGGAGTCAAATCAGTCCTCCTAATGTTTACCACTGAACCAGATCGATTCCTTTGGAAGTGTCCTCCAGGTATACATAGTACTCTCTCTACATCCTCAAAATCAGCCCCTTCCTCCATGCAAAGAGCAAACTGGCACTGCTCACCAGCCCACACAGTATCCAGGAAGTTATTAATAGAATCAGGATCATACCTGATAGCATGGCCTCTGACATAGCCCATATAATTTTCAGCTGGATAATCACCAATCTTCTTTGCATTGGTGTAGAATTCTTTTACCACAGCTATGTTGGCAGGTGCAGGATATGTGGCTAGCTTTCCCTAGTCATTCCCTAACAATTGCTCTCCAAATTGAGGAGCAAAATTAGGTATCATTCCAACTTTTCTCTCCATAAGGAGTCTCATGTCTTGCACCACCTTGAAGTGCTTCTCATGTTTCCGAGAGAGTAACCTACTAGAATGGGGTTGTTCTGGTTCCTTTTCCTTTCTCTTGGTTGCCATGGTTTTCAATCTTTTTCCTGAAGAGGATGCCATTCCTGCAATCAAACACAGATACAAAACCACAAAACATGATGTTATTAATTATTAGTAAAACACAGAATACAACTCCTTTCGAAGCTAAACCACCGCTGAGGGTCAGAATTACCCCTCAGCGCCACCAGTGCCACATTCCAAAACACAAATTTTCAAAAGTTTCAGGTCTGGCAGAGTGCCGCTCAGCGGCAATTTACCCTTGAGCGGTAACTCTGCAGAGTTTTGAAAAACCTCTTTTTAAGCTGTCCTAACTCCACCCAAATGCAATTTTTAGTTTTCTAGATCAAAATCATGCAGTTTAATCGGTTCAAACATCAATTATATCATTAAATCATGCATGGAAATCAAAACCCCTAAATATTCATGATTTGACAATCACATTCAAAATCAAGAACCCTAGAATGAACAAAATGCTTTTACTTACTTGGGTGGAGATACTAGATGCAATGAGAATGCTTCCAAGCTAAGATGCTCTCTTCCAACCCCAAACTTAGATGAAACACTAGTGAGAAAGTGAGTGGAAGAGAAATTTTTCAAAAGAGAAGAGCCTTGGAAAAGGTATGTGGGAGTGTTTGTCCAGAGAAGAGCCTGAAAGTGAGAGCATTTGCGCAGCTTAGGGTATAAAAATACCCTAATGGGCTCGGGTCCCGCTAAGGGGAAAGTGAAGCCCACTTTGCGATAATACCGCTCAGCGGTAACTTGCCGCTCAGCGGCACTTTCGTGAAGTGCTCTTCTCCTTCTTTTCTTAACCTACGTGCCTCCTAAACATGCCCCTCACTGGTTCCCTGCAATTCAATTCTCAGGTTACTTATGCACAACCCTATTATACTACTAAAATGAAACAAACAAAAACAATCAATCAACTGGGTTGCCTCCCAGGTAGCGCTTGTTTAACGTCACGAGCCTGACCCAAAATCCACAAACACCCATCAGTAGGTGTTACAATCTTACCAACACCCATTAGTAGGTGCAGAATTTTCTTACCAACACCCATCAGTAGGTGTTACAGACTTACCAACACCCATCAGTAGGTGTTACAAACTTAGTATCCTTCAGTAGATACTTAACCACCTAGCATCCTTCAGTAGATGCTATATCCAATAAAGTATTTACAAAAATAATGTCCACAAATTAAAAGTTACAAAACAAAATCAAAAGTTTTTACATCACTGGGTTGCCTCCCAACAAGCGTTCTTTTAACGTCATTAGCTTGACCCAGTAAAGTTCAAATTCCTTCTTCATAGTTGATGTTCTTGTCCCACCAACTCATCAGTTGTTTCCTGTGTACTGCTTTGATTTTTCTAGAATGTGGAGACTCTATCTCTATCATCTCCTTCTCTTTATAGCCTTTCACAACCCACAACTTGTTTTTGATTCTCACAGGTGTACCAAGTTGGGGTCTTCCTTTATTCCAGTCATCAGGAACTTTTCCTCCTCTTCCAATCTGTTCTCCTTTATACACCTGAAACAACAAACAATGGTTACCTGTAACCTTGGGCTTTTCATCTTTACGGCTAGTCATGTGTGCATCTTGAAATACAGCTTTATAACTAGCTTCTTCCTCCTGTGTTTGCGTCTCATCTTTAAAGACATCTACAACAACTCTCTCCTCTCGGTCCTGGAGCACCACTATACCTTCGTTTACATCAATGATAGCTTTGGCCGTTTTCATAAACGGTCTTCCAAGAATGATAGGTATCTTTTCTGTCTCCATCTTCATCACCACAAAGTCTGCCAAGAACTGGAGTTTTCCAACACAAACTATGATGTCCTCTACAATCCCACATGGTTCCTTTGAAGATCCATCGGCCATTACTAAATTAACCTTTACAGGTTTCATATTAACATCGCCGATTTGCTCCAGTAAAGAGTAAGGTATCAAGTTAACACTTGAACCTAAATCAAGAAGAGCTTTTTTAATCCTTTTCTTCCCTATGGTACAAGGGATAGAAAAGCCTCCTGGATCTGTTGCTTTTGGAGGGAATGGCTCCTTTTTAACAGTTTTACACTTCTTTGCCTCATCATCTCTACGTCTTTTCTTTATAGAGACGTCTTCATCAGATTTAGTGTAAATCGTAATTTGTTGTAGAATCTGCTCCCAAGGTGCATCATTATCCACCATCTTAATTAATTCTGTGAAATTCAGTTGTTTCCCTTGATGTATTGGAAAAGGAGAAGTATTTTTGCTCTCTATTTCTCTTTTCTCTTCTGTTTCTCCTTTGTCTAACTCAACTATCTCATTTTTAGCACTCTCTACCACCTTGCATTCTTCTCTGGGGTTAACCTCAGTATTAGCCCCAAAATTTCTATTTGGCCTTTCTTCCACCTGCTTGGTGATCTGCCCCATCTGAATCTCCAAATTCTTGATAGCAGCTTCAGTGCTCTTTTGGGTAGACTCAGTTTTCTGTATGAAATTATTAAGAGTGTCTTCCATCCTCATGGACCTTTCATTAAGCATAGAAATCTGCTGCCATAAGGTGGGTTGCTGCTGTTGCTTATTAAATTGACCAGCTTGCCCAGTTTGCCCTTGACCAATGCTTGGGTGTGGTTTCCACCCTTGATTGTAGTTTCCTTGACGGTATTGATTGGTCATGTAATTCACATCCTCCACGGCTTCTGCTGGAAAGGCACATTGACCATTGATATGGTCGCCTCCAAATAATTCACACAACTGAGATTGTACCTGTGCAGCAGTTTTCAACTCTTTAGGCAATTGTGCAAGTGTTTTAGTAAGAGTCTCCAACTGTTGAGTTAGAATTTTATTTTGTGCTAGCAAGGCATCATGTGTCTGTAATTGTAGAACTCCTTTCTGTTGCATAGGAGCTCCTCTTTCACTGTTGAGCTCATTATCACTAGTAGCCATATTTTCAATAATCTCTGTTGCTTCCTCTGGAGTTTTCCATTTAATGTTTCCTCCTGCTGAGGCATCAAGCATCATCTTGGTTTGTGGACCAAGACCTCCAAGGAAGGTAAGGACTACTTCCACTTCATCGAATCCATGCGTGGGTGTTTTTCGTAGCAAGCTTTTGTATCTATCCCATGCATGACCCAGTGATTCTTCCATGCCCTGCCTGAATGAAGAAATCTCTTGCTTGCCTTTGTTCACCTTTGATTGTGGGAAGTATTTATTTAGAAACTTGGTTACCACTGCTTCCCACTCTGTGAAACTTCCTGATTGAGAGGGTCGCACCTCCCACAAAAGTTGTGCATAAAAGAATGCAGTATAGACTAGGAAGTGACTCCTAGGTCGTCTCTCAAGGACCAAATTGGGTTCAGTCTCAGATCACACACGGTAAAAGGGGGGTTTGAAAGTGTTTTTGTGATTTTAAATGAACTAAATTAAAACACGAATATAAACACGGAGGTAAACACAAAATTAAAATGTTGGTCATTAAAAGTAACATTACAACTAAATTATCACAACTAAACATAATAAACAACATTAAAGTGAATCAAGCAGTAAACTGAACGGTCCTAAATTAAGGTGTGGGAACTAATTTAAATACATTGGAGAAATATGAAAACTCATCTAACACTATTGAACTGCAAAGAGTTACCCGTCGAAGCCCAACACAGCCAGAATGACATGGAATGCACATTCATACGAAAGAAGCACTAAAAGAAAGTGTGTGACCGGTAAGTTGAAATAAAACGAGCAAGCTGCTTCTAAATGCATTTCAATGTATATAATATAAAACATTTTTGATGCAAGTGTGAATAAAGAAAAGGATTAAAGAGACCTTCCTAGTACGTGCGCGTCATCCAATAACCAATCAACTTTCTTTGTACAAGAAATTAAATTAACTTCATCACCGTGAAGTTGCTCCCTGCTTCCAGCTCATTCCGTACGCTCATTCTCTATCACCGTGCCCTCTCTTTTCTTCTCCGTTCCAGCAACAAACACTTCAAGCTTTAAATAAAAAAAAATATATATTGGAATGTGTGCATCCTCCCAAGCTGAAACACTACTGCCCCACATTTCTCAACCATTCTCTCTTTCTAAAAACAAAAAGTGAATCATCATAACATCCCTGAAGCTGGACGTGACACCTACTCTTCTCTAAATCAATAAGCTTTCCATTTTTCACACGTCCACGCGCATACCACACAGCTCCTGGGATCGGCTACTTTCTTTTTTTTCTTCTCCAAAGCTTCACACGTCCCATCATTCAATCCGTGAAGCCCTTCCTACCTTCTCGGCGTGACACATCCTCCGTTCCAGCTAGCAATGTCTCCCTTCATTCTCTTTCTATCAATCCATGCCATGTGCTTAAAGTAAACGTAATAAAAAAGAAATAAAGAACCAATGCCAAACAATATCACCGTAACAGCTTTGGAATCAAGAAGACAAAATAGCTCAATCCATTTCTAAAGACCGTGTGAATACACTCCCAGCATCCCTTTCAAACGTTCAAAACCAAGCCTTAAAAAAAACGAGAGAGTAAAAACAAGGTGTCCCCCAAGTGGCGGCTGGGTTCTTTTCTTAAGGGTCGTGTATCCTCCTTTTTTTAGGGTAGGGCCCACACAATAAAACCCTAGGGTGCCAAGTCACTAACTTCTAATTTTGGGTCTAATCTAATTTACCAAAATTTGTCCCAAAATATAAAAGTTGATACAGAAATTCTAAACTACTGAGTTACAATTTAATTAATTCAAAAATGTCTGTTCGGAGAGTCTTGGATTTGTTTGGCACTCTTCCTGATGTCCCAAAATGTATTTCCGAAATTTTCCTGCACTTCAAAAATGCACTTAATCAGCTCAGAAAACCCAAATTAGCATAATTACAATTTTTCGACCGAATTAAGCAGAATTCGGAAAACGGGGAAATAACAAACAATTAAACACAATTCCTTGGTTTATTTAAGTGCAATAAACTAAATATAATTCAAGAAATAACGACTCATCACTTCCCTCTGGAAAAGAATTTAACCAAAGCTTAGCATTGCCTCCTAATGAGAAAGGAAACAAGCTAAGTTTGATCGCTTCATCTGGCACCCCATTGATTTTCACTGTGTTGCAGATCTCATTAAATGTAGTGAGGTGCTCATATGGGCTTTCATGAGATAACCCATTGAATTGATTGCTCTTCACCAGTTGGATCAATACTGGTTTGACCTCCATGTTAGCTGCATTGACTCTAGGTCTAGCTATACTGTTAAAGTGCTGAGGTCTAGCTGTATTGGTGTAATTAGCAAGAGTTCTTCTGATATTATTGTTCTCCATATTTTCTGTGCTATGGTCAGAACCTTGTGGTGATGGTCGCAACAGAGTTTCCGGAGGAGGGAAAAGTTCTCTAGATGTTCGGATTCTTCTCCTCCGTCTACTCTCGTCTAAACCTTCAAGAAGAGGTTCTGCAGTTATCTTGCTCCTAGTTCGAATTGTCTCCTGCATACACAAGAACACAAAACCCTAGAATATTTGGTTAGCACAAAAAGATATAGGAGAAGATATAAGATTCAAAGAATAAAATAAAATAAAATAAAATAAAATAAAATAAAAACAGAAAAAATAAAAACAGAAATTCAAAATTAAAGTCAAAGACAATCAATGATCACACAAATTAACCAGTTAAACCACGAGTCCCCGGCAACGGCGCCAAAAACTTGATGACAAATTTATGAACACTGAAAAACGGCGCCACAAACTTGTTGAACAATCGGCAAGTGTGACCGAATCGTTTCAAGTAATAAACTCGGTAAGACCAAGTATCGTTCTCCCAAAGGACTCACGGCCTAGTTTAGTTAGGTGATTTGTTGATTATTTAAGACTTAAAAACGAAATAAGTGGAGTTTAATATGCAAAACAGAAAATAAACATGTATGCATGAATTTGATCAATGGCTAAAACAAAATACAAACACTTCAATGGAATATATGGATGAGTATGTTGTTGGGGTTATCAATTTCATCTTATCCACTCTCATATACTTTAGGAATTCAACATTCTTTTCATCATTGTTAATGCCACTCTCTAAATTACCTTGCAAGAAGGCCTATCCCTAATTACGAGTTCATACGATTCCTAGCATTCCTAATAATTAGTTCTTTTAGTGCAGGAGCTTAACGGCAACCAATATACTATTGGGAGAAATTCCCCGGATCTAGACTTCCCCGTACGTTCCCGTATCGACAAAATCAATAATCATGCATTGAATGAGTTAAACAAAGCAAGCATTGAGCAAAGAGGAACAACCCTAACTAATGATGAAAGAAAGCATGTATCTCAAATAAGATGTTTAAACACTAATTCCATATATGAGAGTTTCACAAGACTACATTGATTCCCCAACAACAATACAAGGTTTAGTTCACCATATTCATGGTGAAACTAGATGAATAATAATGAAAGAATGAAAGATAAAACCCTAGAAAGGTGAAGAGGTAGCCTGAGCATTCAATATCCTCCTTCAAAGGGGTGGAAGAGAGAGTGTTTGCTTCGTTTCTGCCAAAGATACAAACCCTAGGACGTCCTAAAGCTTATATACTATTCTAAAATTACAGAAAATTTAGGCCCAAGCCCATAGGTGTGCCGCTCAGCGGTAAAGTACCGCTCAGCGGTAAGTGCGTGAGTTGGTTTCTTCCCCTCAGCGGCCATTTTGCCCCTTAGCGGATCCCCCGTGAGCTTCTGAGTGCCACTCAGCAGTAAACTGCCCCTGAGCGGCAGTTGCGGCTTCTCCTTTTGCACTTTTTGATGTCTTTTTTGATTTCATCTCTCTCCTTCTTCACTTCTTTCACCAAATTCACCTTAAAACCTGCACAAAAACACTGAAATCAAGCATAAACCTGTCCAGCTCTCTTATTTCTGAAAATATGAATAAAAACATGATTTCAAGCTACTTTCTAAGTGTTAAAGGTTGCTTTTAGCATCAATTTCAAGCATGAAAATAACAGTTTTTCAACTGTTATCAGTCAACTTCGTCCATTTCCTCCACTTCGTCCACTTCTTCCACTTCTTCCACTTCCTCCACTTCCTCCATTTCCTCCTCTTCGTCCACTTCTTCCGCTTCCTAAACTTCGTCCACTTCGTTAACTTCGTCGACTTCTTTAACTTCGTCCACTTCGTCCACTTCCTCCACTTGCTCTACTTGCTCTATTACGTCCACTTGTTTCACTTCTTCAACTTCGTTAACTTCCTCCACTTCCACCACTTCCTCCACTCTCTCCACTTGCTCCACTTCGTGAACTTCGTCCACTTCGTCAACGTCGTCCACTTCCTCCACTTCGTCAACTTCGTCCACTTCGTGCACTTCGTCCACTTCGTCCACTTCGTACACTTCCTCCACTTCGTCCACTTCTTCCACTTCGTCCACTTCTTCACTTCTTAAACTTCGTCCACTTCATGAACTTCGTTCACTTCGTCCACTTCCTCCACTACGTCCACTTCCTCAAGTTCGTGCACTTCGTCTACTTCGTCCACTTCGTCCCCTTCGTCCACTTCATACACTTCCTCCACTTCGTCAACTTCTTCCACTTCGTCCACTTCTTCACTTCTTAAACTTCGTCCACTTCATGAACTTCGTCCACTTCCTCCACTACGTCCACTTCCTCAAGATCATCCACTTCCTTACTTCCTCCACTTCGTCCACTTACTCCACTTCGTCGTCCACTTCGTCCACTTCGACAACTTCGTCCACTTCGTCAACTTCGTCCACCTCGTCAACTTCGTCCGCTTCCTCACTTCTTCCACTTCCTCCACTTCCTCCACTTCCTCCACTTCCTCAACTTCGTGCACTTCCTCCATTTCCTCCACTTCGTCAACTTCGTCCACTTCCTCCACTTCGTCAACCTCGTCCATTTCCTCCACTTCGTCCACTACGTACACTTCCTCCACTTCTTCCACTCCTTCCACTTCCTCCACTTCCTCCATTTCCTCCACTTCCTCCACTTCCTCCACTTCGTGAACTTCCTCCCCTTCCTCCACTTCCTCCATTTCGTCCACTACGTCTACTTCCTACACTTCGTCCACTTCCTTACTTCCTCCACTACCTCCACTTCCTCCACTTCGTCCACTTTGTCCACTTCCTCCACTTCCTCCACTTCCTCCACTTCGTCCACTTCGTCCACTTCGTCCACTTCGTCCACTTCGTCCACTTCGTCAACTTCGTCCACTTCGTCAACTTTGTCCGCTTCCTCACTTCTTCCACTTCCTCCACTTCCTCCCGTTCCTCCACTTCGTGCACTTCCTCCACTTCGTCCACTTCGTCCAATTCGACCACTTCGTTAACTTCGTCCACTTCCTCCACTTCGTTAACTTCGTCCATTTCCTCCACTTCGTCCACTTCGTACACTTTCTCCACTTCTTCCACTTCTTCCACTTCGTCCACTTAATGAACTTCGTCCACTTCCTCCACTACGTCCACTTCCTCAACTTCGTCCACTTCCTTACTTCGTCCACTTCCTCCACTTTGTCCACATCCTCCAATTCCTCCACTTAGTCCACTTCGTCGTCCATTTCCTTCACTTCGTCCACTTCATACCCTTCGTCCACTTCGTCAACTTCGTCCACTTCCTCCACTTCGTTAACTTCGTCCATTTCCTCCACTTCGTCCACTTCGTACACTTTCTCCACTTCTTCCACTTCTTCCACTTCGTCCACTTCATGAACTTCGTCCACTTCCTCCACTTCCTCCACTACGTCCACTTCCTCAACTTCGTCCACTTCCTTACTTTCTCCACTTCCTCCACTTTGTCCACATCCTCCACTTTCTCCACTTAGTCCACTTCGTCGTCCACTTCGTTCACTTCGTCCACTTCGACAACTTCGTCCACTTCGTCCACTTCGTCAACTTCGTCCTCTTCGTCAACTCCGTCCGCTTCCTCACTTCTTTCACTTCCTCCACTTCCTCTACTTCCTCCACTTCGTGCACTTCCTCCAGTTCGTCCACTTCGTCAACTTCGTCCACTTCATCCTCTTCGTCAACTTCGTCCATTTCCTCCACTTCGTCCACTTCCTCCACTTCGTCTACTTCTTCCACTTCTTCCACTTCCTCCACTTCCTCCATTTCCTCCACTTCCTCCACTTCCTACACTTCCTCCACTTCCTCCACTATGTCTACTACCTCAACTTCGTCCACTTCCTTACTTCCTCCACTTCCTCCACTTCCTCCACTTCCTCCACTTTGTCCACTTCCTTCACTTCCTACACTTCCTCTACTTCGTCCACTTACTCCACTTCTTCCACTTCCTCCACTTCCTCCATTTCGTCAACTTCGTCCACTTCCTCCACTTCCTCGACTTCGTCAACTTCTCCACTTCGTACACTTCCTCCACTTCTTCCACTTCGTCCACTTGTTCACTTTTTAAACTTCGTCCACTTCGTCTACTTCATGAACTTCGTCCACTTCGTCCACTTCCTCCACTACGTCCACTTCCTCAACTTCGTCCACTTCCTTACTTCCTACACTTCCTCCACTTCCTCCACTTCCCCCACTTTGTCCATATGCTCCACTTCCTCCACTTCGTCCACTTACTCCACTTGGTCGTCCAATTCGTTCACTTCGTCCACTTCGTCAACTTCGTGCACTTCGTCAACTTCGTCCGCTTCCTCACTTCTTCCACTTCCTCCACTTCCTCTACTTCCTCTACTTCATGCACTTCGTCCACTTCGTCCACTTCGTCCCCTTCGTCCCCTTCGTCCACTTCGTCCACTTCGTCAACTTCGTCCACTTCCTCCACTTCGTTCACTTCGTCCATTTCCTCCACTTCGTCCACTTCGTACACTTCCTCCACTTCGTCCACTTCTTCCACTCCATCCACTTCCTCCACTTCCTCCATTTCCTCCACTTCCTCCACTTCCTCCACTTCGTCAACTTCCTCCCCTTCCTCCACTTCCTCCACTTCCTCCACTACGTCTACTTCCTCAACTTCGTCCACTTCCTTACTTCCTCCATGATGGACAAATTTGTAAGCACCAAAATATGATGTCACAAACTTGTTTCACAATCGGCAAGTATGACCGAATCGTTTCAAGTAATAAACTTGGTAAGACCAAGTATCGTTCTCCCAAAGGACTCACGGCCTAGTTTAGTTATGTGATTTGTTGATTAGCTAAGACTTAAGAACACAATAATTGAAGTTTAATATGCAAAGACGAAAATTAAATATGTATGCATGAATTGATCAATGACAAAGACAAAAGATAAACACTTTCAAGGAAATATATGAATGAATATGTTGTTGGGGGTCAATTTCATCTCATCCACTCTCATATATTTTAGGAATTCAACATTCAAATCATCATTGTTAATGCCACTCTCTAATGTACCATTCTAGATGGCTTCTCCCTAATCAAATAGTTCATACAATTCCTAGCATTCCTAATGATTAGTTCATGAGTGCAGGAGCTTAAAGGCAACCAATATAATATTGTCAGTATAATATTGGGAGAAATTCCCCGGATCTAGATTTCCCCGTACGTGTCCGTATCAACAAAACCAATAATCATGCATTAGAATGAGTTAAACAATGCAAGCATTGAGCAAAGAGGAAAAACCCTAACTAATGATGAAAGAAAGCATATGTCTTAATTCAAAGATGTACTCAACAAATCCATATATGAGAGCTTCAAGAGATTACTTTGATTCCCCAACAAACATACAAGGTTTAGTTCACCATATTCATGGTGAACCTAGATGAATTACAATGAAAGTATGAAAGAATAAACCCAATAAAGGTGAAGAGGTAGCCTGAGCATCCAAGATCCTCCTTCAAAGGGGTGAAAGAGAGAGTGTTTTTCTCGTTTCTGCCAAAGATACCTAACTATAGGACGTGCAAGCCCTTATATACTAATCTAGAGTTACAAAAGATTACAAAAGTCCAAGCCCAAAAAGTGCCGCTCAGCGGTATTTACCGCTCAGCGGTGATTGCGCGTCTTCTTTCTTCCCCTCAGCGGCCATTTTGCCCCTCAGCGGTTCCAACGTCACCTCTTGAGTGCCGCTCAGCGGTAGTTTGCCGCTGAGCGGTGCCTTCGACTTCTCCTTTTTGCACTCTTTCTTGTCTTTTCGAATGTCCTCTCTCTTATTCTTCACTTCTTTCACCAAATTCACCTCAAAACCTGCACAAGAACACTTAAATCAAGCATAAACCTGTCCAGCTCTCTTATTTCTGAAAATATAAACAAAAGGCATGATTTCAAGCTAGTTTCTAAGTCTAAAGGTTGCTTTTAGTATCAACTTTAAGCATGAAAATAACAGTTTTTCAACTGTTATCACAACCCCAAACTTAGAACTTTGCTTGTCCTCAAGCAAATAAAATGTAACTCCATCTTCAACCAATTCATATGATGGTTCACTCATTCAAAATCCTCTTTTCAAGATAAGTAATAACTTCACTCAAACTTAAGACCAAGAGTTCAATCAAGATGTGCACATGCTTTAGTGTTCACAAAGTCATTTAAATTCCAACAAATGCTATTTTTCATGAATGATCAATCAATTAAGCATGGATGTTTATGTGCTTATGGAATATTTCCTCACTAGGTAAAGTGTTTCACTCAACACACAAGTGTATAAGAGGTAAAGTGTTTCACTCATTCACTCCACTATCACAATGTCACATGAATCAACTTTGCCTTTCATTTAACCACAATCAAATACATTCACAAGCATGCATCATCACAAGGACTTTTCAATGGCTTATAATGTGGCTGGGCTAACAAGAAAATTGGTTTTTCTGGATCACAAAATCCTTGAGTTAAGAGAATCATAACAACACAATTTTTCTTATTCATTCCCAACTTTCTTTTGCCTTTGCTTTTGCAATTGCATTGAGCTTTACTTCTTTTCTTTTCTTTTCTTTTTCTTTGCATATTCTTACTTTTTAGCTCTTAGCTCAATGCTTTTTCCTTTTTCATGTTTCCCCAATAACCCCAAACTTGAACATTTAACAATACCACACAAGATCTTCTACTTAACTCAAGGTAAAGATTTTCAATCAAGGGTGTTCAGTGTATATTTAAGGCTAAGGGTTCAACGGATAGAACACAACGTGTTCTCTTTTAGAAGGCTAACTTTATGAATTTGGCCAATAAAAAGGGTTTCAAAAACACGGCCTTTGATCATATGATGCAAAACAAGCAATTGATTCAATCATAGAAAACCTGGGCAAAGTCATTCATGCTTTCAAAGTAATAGCATTCAACAATAACAACTCTGGAGCTCAAAACCTCACATATAAGCTCATTCACATTTGACATGCACATCCTGCTTAATTTCACAATCACAATCATGATATTATGCATTTGTTCACAAAGCTTGTGAATCACCTGTATAAGCATTTTAATGTGCACATCATCTCAACACCAATCAATCAATAAGCCTCATCAAGCATCACTTATCAAACCATCACAGTTAATAGCAAACCATCATAAAAACCAGGTGTTCAATAGAGTACATCACACCCTAATCTAAAAACAAAAACAAATAAGTTCAGAAAACTTAAACCAAACAAAGCATAAGTCCTGCTCTAGTTATGATAGCATTCATCAGTAAATGCTATCTCAACTCCTCCTCAATCTGAGCTGTCCTCTGTATCCTCCTTCTTCTTGGATCTTATAGTCTTGATTCTTTTTGCCCGATGAGGAGGCCATCCCTGCATCAAACATAATTCACAAAACCAAAAGATACATTGTTAAGCATTAGTAAACCATAATGAAGAAATCAGCCCCTTCAATGATGCTCTCTCCCAACCCCAAACTTAGATGGAAAACTAGTGAGCAAGTGAGTGGAAGAGAAATTTTCTTAAGAGGGAAGAGTAAAAAGATGTGGAAAACCTAAGAGAAGGTATGTGGGAGTGTTTGTGCAGAGAAGAGCTTGAAAGACTGAGAAATTACGCAGCTTAGGGTTTAAAAATACCCTAATGGGCTCGGGTTCCGCTAAGGGGAACTAAAGCCCATCTGCGAGAGTACCGCTCAGCGGTAATTGCCGCTCAGCGGCACTTTCGTGATGTGCCCTTCTCCTTCTTTTCATTACCTGCGTGCCTTCCCTACATGTGCCTCATAGGTTCCCTGCAATTCATTGTTAAAGATGCTTATGCAAATCCTAACTAAAAATAAACAAACAGAAACAATCAATCAACTGGGTTGCCTCCCAGGTAGCGCTTGTTTAACGTCACGAGCCTGACCCAAATTCCACCAACACCCATCAGTAGGTGTTTCCAACTTACCAACACCCATCAGTAGGTGCAAAATCTTCTCACCAACACCCATCAGTAGGTGTTACAAACCTAGTATCCTTCAGTAGATACTTGTCCACATAGCATCCTTCAGTAGATGCTAAATCCAACAAAATAATGTCCACAATAATGTTCATAAATTACAAGTTACACAACCAAAATAAAACAAATCAAAAGTTTGTAAATCCACTGGGTTGCCTCCCAGCAAGCGCTTCTTTAACGTCACTAGCTTGACCCTGTTAAAGCTCACGTTCCATCTTCTTTATAGTTGATGTAGTCCTTCCACCAACCTTTCAACTGCTTCCTTTGGACTGTTTTGGACTCTCTAGAATATGGAGACTCTATCTCTATCATCTCCTTCTCTTTAAAGCCTTTTATAACCCACAACTTGTTCTTGAGTCTTACAGGTGTGCCAAGTTGGAGTCTTATTTTCTTCCAGTCTCTAGGAACTTCTTCTCCTTTTCCAATCTTTTCTACCTTGGGTACCTGAAAATACAAACAATGGTTATCAGAAACCTCAAGATTTTTATCTTTACGGCTAGTCATGGGTGCATCTCGAAATGCAGCTTTATAACTAGCTTCTTCCTCCTTTGCTTGCGTCTCATCTTTGAAGACATCTACCACCACTCTCTCCTCTCTGTCCTGGAGCACCACTATACCTTCATTTACATCTATAATAGCCCTGGCCGTTTTCATAAACGGTCTTCCAAGTATGATAGGTATCTTCTCGGTCTCCATCTTCATCACCACAAAGTCTGCCAAGAACTGAAGTTTGCCAACACAAACTATAATGTCCTCTACAATTCCACTTGACTCCTTTGAAGATCCATCGGCCATTACTATTCTAACCTTTGCAGGTTTCATTTTAACCTTGCCAATTTGCTCCAGTAAAGAATAAGGCATCAAGTTAACACTTGAACCTAAATCAAGGAGAGCTTTCTTTACCTTTTTCTTCCCTATAGTACAAGGGATAGAAAAGCTGCCTGGATCAGATGCTTTAGGAGGGAATGGCTCTTTTTTAACAGCTATACACTTCTTTGCTTCCTCATCTCTACGTCTTTTCTTTGTAGAGATGTTCTCATCAGATTTTGTGTAAACTGTGATTTTCTGTAGAATCTGCTCCCAAGGTGCTTCATTATCCAACATATTAAATAATTCTGTGAAATCCATTTGTTTCTCTTGATTTATTGGAAAAGGAAAATTATTTTCACTCTCTATTTCTCTTCTTTCTTCTGTTTCTTCTTCTTCCAACTCAATGATCTCTTCATTTACACTCTTGACCACTTTGCACTCTTCTCTGGGGTTAACCTCAGTATTAGCCCCAAAGTTTCTGTTGGGTCTTTCTTCCAATTGCTTGGTGATCTGACCCATCTGAATCTCCAAATTCTTTATAGCAGCTTCAGTGCTCTTTTGAGAAGATTCAGTTTTCTGGATGAATTGCTGAAGAGTTTCTTCCAACCTTGTTGATCTGTCATTAAGCATAGATAATTGTTGCCACAAGGTTGGTTGCTGCTGCTGCTGCTTATTATACTGATTAGCCTGCCCAGTTTGTCCTTGGCCAATGCTTGGATGTGGTTTCCAACCCTGATTATAATTCCCTTGACGGTATGGAAACTGATTAGCCATGAAGTTAACATCCTCCACGGCCTCCACTGGAAAAGCACACTGGCCATTTATGTGATCACCTCCACATAGTTCGCACAATTGGGTTTGTATCTGGGCAGCAGACTTCAACTCTTTAGGTAATTGAGCCAAAGTTTTTGTCAGAGTCTCTAGCTGTTGAGTTAGAATTTTATTCTGTGCTAGCAGAGCATCATGCATTTGTAATTGTAGAACCCCTTTCTGTGGCATAGGAGCTCCTCTTTCATTGTGCAGCTCATTATCACTTGTAGCCATATTTTCAATGATTTCAGTTGCTTCCTCTGGAGTCTTCCATTTGATATTGCCTCCAGCTGAGGCATCTAGCATCATCTTGGTTTGTGAACCAAGCCCTCCAAGGAAAGTTAGGACTACTTCTTGATCTTCAAAGCCATGCGTGGGAGTTTTACGTAACAAGCTTTTATACCTATCCCATGCATGTCCAAGTGATTCTTCCATGCCCTGCTTGAATGAAGATATCTCTTGCTTTCCCTTAGTCACTTTAGATTGTGGGAAGTATTTATTCAAAAACTTTGCAACCACTGCTTCCCACTCCGTGAAACTTTCTTCTGGAAAAGAGTTCAACCAAAGCTTAGCATTGCCTCCCAATGAGAAAGGAAACAAGCTAAGTTTGATAGCTTCGTCTGGCACCCCATTAATCTTGACCGTGTTGCAGATCTCATTAAAGGTTGTAAGGTGCTCATATGGGCTTTCATGTGATAACCCATTAAATTGATTACTCTTTACCAGTTGAATTAATGCTGGTTTGACCTCCATGTTGGCTGCATTGACTCTAGGTCGAGCTATGCTATTGAAGTGCTGAGGTCCAGCAAGATTAGTGTAATCT
Source organism: Vigna umbellata (assembly GCF_029865625.1). Taxonomy (NCBI): domain Eukaryota; kingdom Viridiplantae; phylum Streptophyta; class Magnoliopsida; order Fabales; family Fabaceae; genus Vigna; species Vigna umbellata. The sequence continues at coordinate 16,351,265 of NC_142175.1, read as the reverse complement.
GCAAGAGTTCTTCTAGCATTATTATTGTTCTCCATACTCCCTGTGCTATGAACAGAACCTTGTGGTGATGATTGTAGGAGAGTTTCAGGAGAAGGGAAAAGTTCTCTGGACGTTCTGATTCTTCTCCTCCTTCTACTCTCGTCTAGCCCTTCAAGTAGTGGTTCTGTTGTTTTCTTACTTCTAGTTCGAATTGCCTCCTGCATGCACAAGAAAACAAAACCCTAGAAAAGATTTGTTAGCACAAAAAGATATAGAAGAAAATAAAGATTGAAAAGATATAAGAAGATAAAAGATTTAGAAGATAGAATCAAATAAAATAGAATAAAACCTAATCTAAAAAATAAAATCTAATCTAAAAGATAAAATAAAATAAAATCTAACCTAACCTAAAAGATAGAATAAGAATAAAATAAAATCTAACCTAAAAAGATAAAAATATAAAATCTAATAAAATAAAATAAAATCTAATCTAAAAAGATAAAATAAAATCAAATAAAAACCAAAAAATAAAAAAACAGAAAATAAAAACAGAAAACAGAAAAACAGAAAACAAACAAAAAAATAAAAATAAAATCAAATAAAATACAAACTGAAAAATATAAACAGAAAAATAAAATAAGATAAAATAAAAATTCGAAATTTAAATTAAAAATAAAAAAAATAAGTCAAAGATAATCAATAATCACACAAATTAACCAGTTAAACCACGAGTCCCCGGCAACGGCGCCAAAAACTTGATGGACAAATTTGTAAGCACCAAAATATGATGTCACAAACTTGTTTCACAATCGGCAAGTATGACCGAATCGTTTCAAGTAATAAACTTGGTAAGACCAAGTATCGTTCTCCCAAAGGACTCACGGCCTAGTTTAGTTATGTGATTTGTTGATTAGCTAAGACTTAAGAACACAATAATTGAAGTTTAATATGCAAAGACGAAAATTAAATATGTATGCATGAATTGATCAATGACAAAGACAAAAGATAAACACTTTCAAGGAAATATATGAATGAATATGTTGTTGGGGGTCAATTTCATCTCATCCACTCTCATATATTTTAGGAATTCAACATTCAAATCATCATTGTTAATGCCACTCTCTAATGTACCATTCTAGATGGCTTCTCCCTAATCAAATAGTTCATACAATTCCTAGCATTCCTAATGATTAGTTCATGAGTGCAGGAGCTTAAAGGCAACCAATATAATATTGTCAGTATAATATTGGGAGAAATTCCCCGGATCTAGATTTCCCCGTACGTGTCCGTATCAACAAAACCAATAATCATGCATTAGAATGAGTTAAACAATGCAAGCATTGAGCAAAGAGGAAAAACCCTAACTAATGATGAAAGAAAGCATATGTCTTAATTCAAAGATGTACTCAACAAATCCATATATGAGAGCTTCAAGAGATTACTTTGATTCCCCAACAAACATACAAGGTTTAGTTCACCATATTCATGGTGAACCTAGATGAATTACAATGAAAGTATGAAAGAATAAACCCAATAAAGGTGAAGAGGTAGCCTGAGCATCCAAGATCCTCCTTCAAAGGGGTGAAAGAGAGAGTGTTTTTCTCGTTTCTGCCAAAGATACCTAACTATAGGACGTGCAAGCCCTTATATACTAATCTAGAGTTACAAAAGATTACAAAAGTCCAAGCCCAAAAAGTGCCGCTCAGCGGTATTTACCGCTCAGCGGTGATTGCGCGTCTTCTTTCTTCCCCTCAGCGGCCATTTTGCCCCTCAGCGGTTCCAACGTCACCTCTTGAGTGCCGCTCAGCGGTAGTTTGCCGCTGAGCGGTGCCTTCGACTTCTCCTTTTTGCACTCTTTCTTGTCTTTTCGAATGTCCTCTCTCTTATTCTTCACTTCTTTCACCAAATTCACCTCAAAACCTGCACAAGAACACTTAAATCAAGCATAAACCTGTCCAGCTCTCTTATTTCTGAAAATATAAACAAAAGGCATGATTTCAAGCTAGTTTCTAAGTCTAAAGGTTGCTTTTAGTATCAACTTTAAGCATGAAAATAACAGTTTTTCAACTGTTATCACAACCCCAAACTTAGAACTTTGCTTGTCCTCAAGCAAATAAAATGTAACTCCATCTTCAACCAATTCATATGATGGTTCACTCATTCAAAATCCTCTTTTCAAGATAAGTAATAACTTCACTCAAACTTAAGACCAAGAGTTCAATCAAGATGTGCACATGCTTTAGTGTTCACAAAGTCATTTAAATTCCAACAAATGCTATTTTTCATGAATGATCAATCAATTAAGCATGGATGTTTATGTGCTTATGGAATATTTCCTCACTAGGTAAAGTGTTTCACTCAACACACAAGTGTATAAGAGGTAAAGTGTTTCACTCATTCACTCCACTATCACAATGTCACATGAATCAACTTTGCCTTTCATTTAACCACAATCAAATACATTCACAAGCATGCATCATCACAAGGACTTTTCAATGGCTTATAATGTGGCTGGGCTAACAAGAAAATTGGTTTTTCTGGATCACAAAATCCTTGAGTTAAGAGAATCATAACAACACAATTTTTCTTATTCATTCCCAACTTTCTTTTGCCTTTGCTTTTGCAATTGCATTGAGCTTTACTTCTTTTTCTTTTCTTTTCTTTTTCTTTGCATATTCTTACTTTTTAGCTCTTAGCTCAATGCTTTTTCCTTTTTCATGTTTCCCCAATAACCCCAAACTTGAACATTTAACAATACCACACAAGATCTTCTACTTAACTCAAGGTAAAGATTTTCAATCAAGGGTGTTCAGTGTATATTTAAGGCTAAGGGTTCAACGGATAGAACACAACGTGTTCTCTTTTAGAAGGCTAACTTTATGAATTTGGCCAATAAAAAGGGTTTCAAAAACACGGCCTTTGATCATATGATGCAAAACAAGCAATTGATTCAATCATAGAAAACCTGGGCAAAGTCATTCATGCTTTCAAAGTAATAGCATTCAACAATAACAACTCTGGAGCTCAAAACCTCACATATAAGCTCATTCACATTTGACATGCACATCCTGCTTAATTTCACAATCACAATCATGATATTATGCATTTGTTCACAAAGCTTGTGAATCACCTGTATAAGCATTTTAATGTGCACATCATCTCAACACCAATCAATCAATAAGCCTCATCAAGCATCACTTATCAAACCATCACAGTTAATAGCAAACCATCATAAAAACCAGGTGTTCAATAGAGTACATCACACCCTAATCTAAAAACAAAAACAAATAAGTTCAGAAAACTTAAACCAAACAAAGCATAAGTCCTGCTCTAGTTATGATAGCATTCATCAGTAAATGCTATCTCAACTCCTCCTCAATCTGAGCTGTCCTCTGTATCCTCCTTCTTCTTGGATCTTATAGTCTTGATTCTTTTTGCCCGATGAGGAGGCCATCCCTGCATCAAACATAATTCACAAAACCAAAAGATACATTGTTAAGCATTAGTAAACCATAATGAAGAAATCAGCCCCTTCAATGATGCTCTCTCCCAACCCCAAACTTAGATGGAAAACTAGTGAGCAAGTGAGTGGAAGAGAAATTTTCTTAAGAGGGAAGAGTAAAAAGATGTGGAAAACCTAAGAGAAGGTATGTGGGAGTGTTTGTGCAGAGAAGAGCTTGAAAGACTGAGAAATTACGCAGCTTAGGGTTTAAAAATACCCTAATGGGCTCGGGTTCCGCTAAGGGGAACTAAAGCCCATCTGCGAGAGTACCGCTCAGCGGTAATTGCCGCTCAGCGGCACTTTCGTGATGTGCCCTTCTCCTTCTTTTCATTACCTGCGTGCCTTCCCTACATGTGCCTCATAGGTTCCCTGCAATTCATTGTTAAAGATGCTTATGCAAATCCTAACTAAAAATAAACAAACAGAAACAATCAATCAACTGGGTTGCCTCCCAGGTAGCGCTTGTTTAACGTCACGAGCCTGACCCAAATTCCACCAACACCCATCAGTAGGTGTTTCCAACTTACCAACACCCATCAGTAGGTGCAAAATCTTCTCACCAACACCCATCAGTAGGTGTTACAAACCTAGTATCCTTCAGTAGATACTTGTCCACATAGCATCCTTCAGTAGATGCTAAATCCAACAAAATAATGTCCACAATAATGTTCATAAATTACAAGTTACACAACCAAAATAAAACAAATCAAAAGTTTGTAAATCCACTGGGTTGCCTCCCAGCAAGCGCTTCTTTAACGTCACTAGCTTGACCCTGTTAAAGCTCACGTTCCATCTTCTTTATAGTTGATGTAGTCCTTCCACCAACCTTTCAACTGCTTCCTTTGGACTGTTTTGGACTCTCTAGAATATGGAGACTCTATCTCTATCATCTCCTTCTCTTTAAAGCCTTTTATAACCCACAACTTGTTCTTGAGTCTTACAGGTGTGCCAAGTTGGAGTCTTATTTTCTTCCAGTCTCTAGGAACTTCTTCTCCTTTTCCAATCTTTTCTACCTTGGGTACCTGAAAATACAAACAATGGTTATCAGAAACCTCAAGATTTTTATCTTTACGGCTAGTCATGGGTGCATCTCGAAATGCAGCTTTATAACTAGCTTCTTCCTCCTTTGCTTGCGTCTCATCTTTGAAGACATCTACCACCACTCTCTCCTCTCTGTCCTGGAGCACCACTATACCTTCATTTACATCTATAATAGCCCTGGCCGTTTTCATAAACGGTCTTCCAAGTATGATAGGTATCTTCTCGGTCTCCATCTTCATCACCACAAAGTCTGCCAAGAACTGAAGTTTGCCAACACAAACTATAATGTCCTCTACAATTCCACTTGACTCCTTTGAAGATCCATCGGCCATTACTATTCTAACCTTTGCAGGTTTCATTTTAACCTTGCCAATTTGCTCCAGTAAAGAATAAGGCATCAAGTTAACACTTGAACCTAAATCAAGGAGAGCTTTCTTTACCTTTTTCTTCCCTATAGTACAAGGGATAGAAAAGCTGCCTGGATCAGATGCTTTAGGAGGGAATGGCTCTTTTTTAACAGCTATACACTTCTTTGCTTCCTCATCTCTACGTCTTTTCTTTGTAGAGATGTTCTCATCAGATTTTGTGTAAACTGTGATTTTCTGTAGAATCTGCTCCCAAGGTGCTTCATTATCCAACATATTAAATAATTCTGTGAAATCCATTTGTTTCTCTTGATTTATTGGAAAAGGAAAATTATTTTCACTCTCTATTTCTCTTCTTTCTTCTGTTTCTTCTTCTTCCAACTCAATGATCTCTTCATTTACACTCTTGACCACTTTGCACTCTTCTCTGGGGTTAACCTCAGTATTAGCCCCAAAGTTTCTGTTGGGTCTTTCTTCCAATTGCTTGGTGATCTGACCCATCTGAATCTCCAAATTCTTTATAGCAGCTTCAGTGCTCTTTTGAGAAGATTCAGTTTTCTGGATGAATTGCTGAAGAGTTTCTTCCAACCTTGTTGATCTGTCATTAAGCATAGATAATTGTTGCCACAAGGTTGGTTGCTGCTGCTGCTGCTTATTATACTGATTAGCCTGCCCAGTTTGTCCTTGGCCAATGCTTGGATGTGGTTTCCAACCCTGATTATAATTCCCTTGACGGTATGGAAACTGATTAGCCATGAAGTTAACATCCTCCACGGCCTCCACTGGAAAAGCACACTGGCCATTTATGTGATCACCTCCACATAGTTCGCACAATTGGGTTTGTATCTGGGCAGCAGACTTCAACTCTTTAGGTAATTGAGCCAAAGTTTTTGTCAGAGTCTCTAGCTGTTGAGTTAGAATTTTATTCTGTGCTAGCAGAGCATCATGCATTTGTAATTGTAGAACCCCTTTCTGTGGCATAGGAGCTCCTCTTTCATTGTGCAGCTCATTATCACTTGTAGCCATATTTTCAATGATTTCAGTTGCTTCCTCTGGAGTCTTCCATTTGATATTGCCTCCAGCTGAGGCATCTAGCATCATCTTGGTTTGTGAACCAAGCCCTCCAAGGAAAGTTAGGACTACTTCTTGATCTTCAAAGCCATGCGTGGGAGTTTTACGTAACAAGCTTTTATACCTATCCCATGCATGTCCAAGTGATTCTTCCATGCCCTGCTTGAATGAAGATATCTCTTGCTTTCCCTTAGTCACTTTAGATTGTGGGAAGTATTTATTCAAAAACTTTGCAACCACTGCTTCCCACTCCGTGAAACTTTCTTCTGGAAAAGAGTTCAACCAAAGCTTAGCATTGCCTCCCAATGAGAAAGGAAACAAGCTAAGTTTGATAGCTTCGTCTGGCACCCCATTAATCTTGACCGTGTTGCAGATCTCATTAAAGGTTGTAAGGTGCTCATATGGGCTTTCATGTGATAACCCATTAAATTGATTACTCTTTACCAGTTGAATTAATGCTGGTTTGACCTCCATGTTGGCTGCATTGACTCTAGGTCGAGCTATGCTATTGAAGTGCTGAGGTCCAGCAAGATTAGTGTAATCTGCAAGAGTTCTTCTAGCATTATTATTGTTCTCCATACTCCCTGTGCTATGAACAGAACCTTGTGGTGATGATTGTAGGAGAGTTTCAGGAGAAGGGAAAAGTTCTCTGGACGTTCTGATTCTTCTCCTCCTTCTACTCTCGTCTAGCCCTTCAAGTAGTGGTTCTGTTGTTTTCTTACTTCTAGTTCGAATTGCCTCCTGCATGCACAAGAAAACAAAACCCTAGAAAAGATTTGTTAGCACAAAAAGATATAGAAGAAAATAAAGATTGAAAAGATATAAGAAGATAAAAGATTTAGAAGATAGAATCAAATAAAATAGAATAAAACCTAATCTAAAAAATAAAATCTAATCTAAAAGATAAAATAAAATAAAATCTAACCTAACCTAAAAGATAGAATAAGAATAAAATAAAATCTAACCTAAAAAGATAAAAATATAAAATCTAATAAAATAAAATAAAATCTAATCTAAAAAGATAAAATAAAATCAAATAAAAACCAAAAAATAAAAAAACAGAAAATAAAAACAGAAAACAGAAAAACAGAAAACAAACAAAAAAATAAAAATAAAATCAAATAAAATACAAACTAAAAAATATAAACAGAAAAATAAAATAAGATAAAATAAAAATTCGAAATTTAAATTAAAAATAAAAAAATAAGTCAAAGATAATCAATAATCACACAAATTAACCAGTTAAACCACGAGTCCCCGGCAACGGCGCCAAAAACTTGATGGACAAATTTGTAAGCACCAAAATATGATGTCACAAACTTGTTTCACAATCGGCAAGTATGACCGAATCGTTTCAAGTAATAAACTTGGTAAGACCAAGTATCGTTCTCCCAAAGGACTCACGGCCTAGTTTAGTTATGTGATTTGTTGATTAGCTAAGACTTAAGAACACAATAATTGAAGTTTAATATGCAAAGACGAAAATTAAATATGTATGCATGAATTGATCAATGACAAAGACAAAAGATAAACACTTTCAAGGAAATATATGAATGAATATGTTGTTGGGGGTCAATTTCATCTCATCCACTCTCATATATTTTAGGAATTCAACATTCAAATCATCATTGTTAATGCCACTCTCTAATGTACCATTCTAGATGGCTTCTCCCTAATCAAATAGTTCATACAATTCCTAGCATTCCTAATGATTAGTTCATGAGTGCAGGAGCTTAAAGGCAACCAATATAATATTGTCAGTATAATATTGGGAGAAATTCCCCGGATCTAGATTTCCCCGTACGTGTCCGTATCAACAAAACCAATAATCATGCATTAGAATGAGTTAAACAATGCAAGCATTGAGCAAAGAGGAAAAACCCTAACTAATGATGAAAGAAAGCATATGTCTTAATTCAAAGATGTACTCAACAAATCCATATATGAGAGCTTCAAGAGATTACTTTGATTCCCCAACAAACATACAAGGTTTAGTTCACCATATTCATGGTGAACCTAGATGAATTACAATGAAAGTATGAAAGAATAAACCCAATAAAGGTGAAGAGGTAGCCTGAGCATCCAAGATCCTCCTTCAAAGGGGTGAAAGAGAGAGTGTTTTTCTCGTTTCTGCCAAAGATACCTAACTATAGGACGTGCAAGCCCTTATATACTAATCTAGAGTTACAAAAGATTACAAAAGTCCAAGCCCAAAAAGTGCCGCTCAGCGGTATTTACCGCTCAGCGGTGATTGCGCGTCTTCTTTCTTCCCCTCAGCGGCCATTTTGCCCCTCAGCGGTTCCAACGTCACCTCTTGAGTGCCGCTCAGCGGTAGTTTGCCGCTGAGCGGTGCCTTCGACTTCTCCTTTTTGCACTCTTTCTTGTCTTTTCGAATGTCCTCTCTCTTATTCTTCACTTCTTTCACCAAATTCACCTCAAAACCTGCACAAGAACACTTAAATCAAGCATAAACCTGTCCAGCTCTCTTATTTCTGAAAATATAAACAAAAGGCATGATTTCAAGCTAGTTTCTAAGTCTAAAGGTTGCTTTTAGTATCAACTTTAAGCATGAAAATAACAGTTTTTCAACTGTTATCACTCCACTACCTCCACTTCTTCCACTTCGTCCACTTTGTCCACTTCCTCCACTTCCTCTACTTTGTCCACTTACTCCACTTCGTCCACTTCGTCCACTTCATCCACTTCGTTCACTTCGTCCACTTCGTCAACTTCGTCCATTTCGTCAACTTCGTCCGCTTCCTTACTTCTTCCACTTCCTCCACTTCCTCCCGTTCCTCCACTTCGTGCACTTCCTCCACTTCGTCCACTTCGTCTACTTCGTCCAATTTGACCACTTCGTCAACTTCGTCCACTTCCTCCACTTCGTCAACTTCGTCCATTTCCTCCACTTCGTCCACTTCGTCCACTTCGTCCACTTCCTCCATTTCCTCCACTTCCTCCACTTCGTCAGCTTCCTCCACTTCCTACACTTCCTCCACTTCCTCCACTATGTCTACTTCCTCAACTTCGTCCACTTCCTTACTTCCTCCACTTCCTCCACTTTGTCCACTTCCTCCACTTCCTCCACTTCGTCCACTTACTTCACTTACTCCACTTCGTCCACTTCGTTCACTTCGTCCACTTCGTCAACTTTGTCCACTTCGTCAACTTCGTCCGCTTCGTCAACTTCTTCCACTTCCTCCACTTCCTCCACTTCCTCCAGGTCCTCCACTTCGTGCACTTCCTCCACTTCTTCCACTTCGTCCACTTTGTCCACCTCCTCCACTTCGTGAACCTCCTCCTCCACTTCTTCCACTTACTCCACTTCTTCCACTTCCTCCACTTCGTCAACTGCATCCACTTATTCTACTTCGTGCACTTCGGCCACTTCCTCCACTTCGTCCACTTTGTCCACTTCGTCCACATCCTCTACTTCGTCTACTTCCTCCACTTCCTCCACTTCCTCCACTTCGTCAACTTCGTCCATTTCCTCCACTTCGTCCACTTCATAAACCGCGTCCACTTCGTCCACTTCCTCCACTTCCTCGACTTCGTCCACTTCCTCCACTTTATCAACTTCGTCCATTTCCTTCACTTCGTCCACTTCGTATTCCTCCACTTCGTCCAGTTCTTCCACCTCGTCCACTTCTTCCCCTTCTTAAACTTCGTCCACTTCCGTCATTTCGTTCACTTCGTCCTCTTCGTCCTCTTCGTCCGCTTCCTCCACTTCCTCCACTTCGTGAACTTCGTCCAGTTCCTCAGTTCCTCTACTTCGTCAACTTCATCCAGTTCCTCACTTCCTCCATTTCCTCCACTTCTTCCATTTTCTCCACTTCGTCCACTTCGTCCACTTCCTCCACTTCATCAACTTCGTCCGCTTCGTCAACTTTGTCAACTTCGTCCACTTCCTCCACATGCTCCACTTCCTGCACTTCCTCCACTTCGTCCACTTCGTCAACTTTGTCAACTTCGTGAACTTCATGAACTTCGTCCACTTCGTCAACTTCCTCTACTTCCTCCACTTTATCCACTTCCTCGACTTAGTCCATTTCCTCCAAATCATCAACTTCGTCAACTTCATCCACCTCCTCCACTTCTTCCACTTACTCCACGTCTTCCACTTCCTCCATTTCGTCAACTTCGTCCACTTTTTCTTCTTCGTCCACATCTTCCATTTTGTCAACTTCCTCCACTTCCTCTACTTCGTCAACCTCGTCCACTTCCTCCACTTCCTCCACTTTGTTCACTTACTCCACGTATTCCACTTCCTCCACTTCGTCAACTTCATCCACTTCCTCCACTTGCTCAACATTTTCCACTTTGTCAACTTCGTCCACTTCGTCAACTTCGTCCACTTCCTTGACTTCCTCCACTTCCTCCACTTCCACCACTTCGTCCACTTCTTCCACTTTGTCCACTTCGTCCACTTCGTCAACTTCGTCCCCTTCGTCCCCTTCGTCTACTTCCTCCACTTCCTCCACTTCCTCCACTTCCTCCAATTCCTCCACTTCCTCCACTTCCTCCACTTCGTCAACTTCGTCCACTTCGTCTCTTTTGTCCACTTCCTCCACTTCCTCCATTTCGACAACTTCGTCCACTTCTTCCACTTCCTCCACTTCCTCCACTCCGTCAACTTCGTCCACTTCCTCCACTTCGTCAACATCGTCCATTTCCTCACTCCGTCAACTTCGTCCACTTCCTCCACTTCGTCAACATCGTCCATTTCCTCCACTTCCTCCACTTCCTCCACTTCCTCCACTTTTTCCACTTCGTCTACTTCTTCCACTTCTTAAACTTCATCCACTTCGTCCACTTCTTCAACTTCGTCCACTTCCGCCACTTAGTCCACTTTCTCAACTTCGTGCACTTCCTTAATTCCTCCACTTCCTCCACTTCCTCCACTTCGTCCACTTACTCCACTTCGTCCACTTACTCCACTTTGTCCACTTCGTCCACTTCATCAACTTCGTCAACTTCGTCCGCTTCCTTACTTCTTCCACTTCCTCGACTTCGTCCACTTCCTCCACTTACTCCACTTCTTCCACTTCCTCCACTTCGTCAACTTCGTTCACTTCCTCGACTTTGTACACTTCGTCCCCTTCCGCCACTTCGTCAACTTCGTCCATTTCCTTCACTTTGTCCACTCGTACACTTCCTCCACTTCGTCCACTTCTTCCACCTCGTCCACTTCTTCCACTTCTTAAACATCGTCCATTTCGTCAACTTCGTCCACTTCTTCAACTTCGTCCACTTGCTCCAATTCGTCCACTTCTTCCCCTTCCTCCACTTCCTCCACTTCCTCCACTTCCTCCACTTCGTCAACTTCGTCCACTTCCTCACTTCCTGCACTTCCTCACTTCCTCCACTTCCTCCACTTCCTCCACTTTTTCCACGTCGTCCTCTTCCTCCACTTCCTCAACTTCGTCCATTTCCTCCACTTCGTCCACGACGTACACTTCCTCCACTTCGTACACTTCTTCCACTTCGTCCAGTTCTTAAACTTCGTCCACTTCGTCACCTTTGTCCACTTCCTCTACTTCCTCCACTTCGTCAACTTCGTCCACTTCCTTACTTCCTCCACTTCCTCCACTTTGTCCAGCGCGTCGACATCCTCCACTTCGTCTACTTCCTCCACTTCCTCCACTTCCTCCACTTCCTCCACTTCCTCCACTTCCTCCACTTCGTCAACTTCGTCCATTTCCTCCACTTCGTAAACTGCGTCCAATTCTTCCACTTCTTCAACTTCGTCAACTTCCTCCACTTGCTCCACTTGCTCCACTTGCTCCACTTCGTCAACTTGGTCCACTTCGTCAACGTCGTCCACTTCCTCCACTTCCTCCACTTCCTCCACTTCCTCCACGTCCTCCACTTCTTCCACTTTTTCCACTTTGTCCACTTCTTCCACTTCGTCCACTTCGTAAACTGCTTCCACTACGTCCACTTTTTCCACTTCTTCAACTTCGTTAACTTCGTCCACTTCGTCCACTTCCTCCACTTCTTCCACTTCCTCCACTTCGTCCACCACTTCGTCCACCACTTCGTCTACTTCGTCCACTTCCTCTACTTCCTCCACTTCGTCCATTTTGTCCACTTCGTCCTCTTCGTCCACTTCTTCCACTTCTTCTACTTCCTCCACTTAGTCCACTTCTTCCACTTCCACCACTTTGGCCACTTCTTCCACTTTGTCCACTTCGTCCACTTCATCCACTTCGTCTACCTCGTCAACTTCGTCCTCTTCGTCCACTTCGTCCACTTCGTCCACTTCGTCCTCTTCGTCCACTTCGTCCACCTAACCCCACTTCCTCCACTTCCTCCCCTTCCTCCACTTCCTCCACTTCTTCCACTTTATCCAGTTCGTCAACTTCGTCCAATTTGCCACTTCGTCAACTTCGTCCACTTCCTCCACGTCGTCCTCTACGTCCTCTACGTCCACTTCTTCCACTTCCTCCACTTCGTCCACTTCTTCCACTTTGTCCACTTCGTCCACTTCGTCCACTTCGTCCACTTCGTCCACTTCGTCCACTTCGTCCACTTCGTGCACTTCGTCCACTTCGTCCACTTCGTCCACTTCGTCCACTTCGTCCACTTCGTTAACTTCGTCCTCTTCGTCCACTTCGTCCACTGATTCCACTTCCTCGACTTTCTCCCCTTCCTCCACTTCCTCCACTTCTTCCACTTTATCCACTTCGTCCACTTCGCCACTTCGTCAACTTCGTCCACTTCGTCAACTTCCTCCACTTCCTCCGTTTCGTTCACTTCTTCCACTTCGTCCACTTCGTCCACCTCCTCCACCTGCTCCACTTGCTCCACTTCCTCCTCTTCCTCCCCTTCCTCCACTTCCTCCACTTCTTCCACTTTATCCACTTCGTCCACTTCGCCACTTCGTCAACTTCGTCCACTTCGTCAACTTCCTCCACTTCCTCCACTTCCTCCATTTCGTTCACTTCTTCCACTTCGTCCACTTCGTCCACCTCCTCCACTTGCTCCACTTCCTCCTCTTCCTCCGCTTCCTCCACTTCATCCACTTCCCGAACTTCGTCCACTTTGTCAACTTCGTCCACTTCGTCCACTTCCTCACTTCGTCCACTTCCTCCACTTCCTTCACTTCGTCATCTTCGTCCACTTCATCCACTACCTCCACTTTTCCACCTCCTCCACTTCCTCCACTTCTTCCACTTCCTCCACTTCGTCAACTTTGTCCACTTCCTCGACTTCGTCCACTTCCTCCACTTCGTCAACTTCGTCCATTTCCTCCACTTCGTCCACTTCGCACACTTCCTCCACTTCTTGAACTTCGTCCACTTCTTGAACTTCGTCCACTTCCTCTACTTCATCCACTTCCTCTACTTCGTCCACTTCCTTGACTTCGTCCACTTCGTCTACTTCCTCCGCTTCGTCAACTTCGTCCATTTACTCCACTTCGTCCATTTCGTACAGTTCCTCCACTTCGTCCACTTCTTCCACTTCCTCAATTTCTTCCACTTCTTAAACTTCATCCACTTCGTCAACTTCGTCCACTTCTTCAACTTCGGCCAATTCCTCTACTTCGTCCACTTCCTCCACTTCGTCCATTTCCTCCACTTCGTCAACTTCGTCCACTTCCTCACTTCCTCCACTTCCTCCAATTACGCCACTTTGTCCACTTCCTCCACTTCTCCACTTGGTTCACTTCGTCCACTTTGTCCACTTCGTTAACTTCGTCTACTTCGTCCTCTTCGTCCACTTCCTCTACTTCCTCCACTTCCTCCACCTCGCCCACTTTCTCCACTTCGTCCACTTCTTCCACTTGGTCCACTTTGTCCACTTCCTCTACTTCGTCCGCTTCATCAACTTCGTCCACTTCGTAAACTTCATCAACTTCGTCCATTGGGTCAACTTCGTCCACTTCGTCTACTCCGTCCACTTCCTCCACTTCCTCCACTTCCTCCACTTCCTCCACTTCCTCCACATCGTCCACATCATCCACTTCGTCAACTTCGTCCACTTCGTCAACTTTGTCCACTTCGTCCACTTACTCTACTTCCTCCACTTCCTCCACATCGTCCACATCATCCACTTCGTCAACTTCGTCCACTTCGTCAACTTCGTCAACTTTGTCCACTTCGTCCACTTACTCTACTTCCTCCACTTCCTCCACTTCCTCCACTTCCTCCACTTCGTCCACTTCCTCACTTCCTCCACTTCCTCCACCTCCTCCACTTCCTCCACCTCCTCCACTTCCTCCAGTTTGTCCACTTCGTCCAATTCCTCCACTTCGTCCACTTCCTCCACTTCCTCCACTTCGTCAACTTCCACCACTTCGTCCACTTCCTCCACTTCCTCGACTTTGTCTACTTCCTCGACGTCCTCCACTTCGTCCACTTCCTCCACTTCGTCCACTTCCTCCACTTCGTTGACTTCGTCCACTTTGTCAACTTCGTCCACGTCATCCACTTCGTCAACTTCGTCCACTTCGTCAACTTCGTCCAGTTCGATAACTTTCACCACTTCGTCCACTTACTCTACTTCATCCACCTCCTCCACTTCCTCCACCTCCTCCAGTTCCTCCACTTCCTCCACTTCCTCCACTTCGTCCACTTCGTTCACTTCGTCCACTTTTTTCACTTCGTTAACTTCGTCTACTTCGTCCTCTTCGTCCACTTCCTCTACTTCCTCCACTTCCTCCACTTTGTCCAGTTCGTCGACATCCTCCACTTCGTCTACTTTCCGCCACTTCCTCGAGCTCCTCCACTTCGTCCACTTCGTCAACTTCGTCCATTTCCTCCACTTCGTAAACTACGTCCAATTCTTCCACTTCTTCAACTTCGTCAACTTCCTCCACTTGCTCCTCTTCCTCCACTTGCTCCACTTCGTCAACTTGGTCCACTTCGTCAACGTCGTCCACTTCCTCCACTTCCTCCACTTCCTCCACTTCTTCCACTTTTTCCACTTCCTCCACTTCTTCCACTTCGTCCACTTCGTAAACTGCTTTCACTTCGTCACTTCTTCCACTTCTTCAACTTCGTTAACTTCGTCCACTTGCTCCACTTCCTCAACTTCCTCCACTTCTTCCACTTTGTCCACTTCGTCCACCACTTCGTCCTCCACTTCGTCTACTTCGTCCACTTCCTTCACTTCCTCCACTTCCTCCACTTCCTCTACTTCCTCCAATTCCTCTACTTCGTCCACTTCGTCCATATTGTCCACTTCGTCCACTTCGTCAACTTCATCCATTTCCTCCACTTCGTGCACTTCGTACACTTCCTCCAGTTCGTCCAATTCTTCAACTTCTAAAACTTTGTCCACTTCGTCAACCTCGTCCATTTCTTCAACTTCGTCCACTGCCTCCACTTCCTCCACTTCTTCCACTTCGTGAACTTCGTCCACTTCCTCACTTTCTCCACTTCCTCCACTTCCTCCACTTCGTCCACTTCGTCCTCTTCGTCCACTTCTTCCACTTCTTCCACTTCCTGCACTTAGTCCACTTCTTCCACTTCCTGCACTTTCTCCACTTCCTCACTTCGTCCACTTCCTTCACTTCCTCCACTTCCTCCACTTCCTTCACTTCGTCATCTTCGTCCACTTCCTCCACTACCTCCACTTTGTCCACCTCCTCCACTTCCTCCACTTCTTCCACTTCCTCCACTTCGTCCACTTCCTCCATTTCGTCAACTTCGTCCACTTTGTCCAGTTCGTACACTTCCTCCACTTCGTCCACTTCTTCCACTTCGTCTACTTCATGAACTTCGTCCACTTCCTTACTTCCTCCACTTCCTCCACTTTGTACACATGCTCCACTTCCTCCACTTCGTCCACTTACTCCATTTTGTCGTCCACTTCGATCACTTCGTCCACTTCGTCCGCTTCCTCACGTCTTCCACTTCCTCCACTTCCTCTACTTCCTCCACTTCATGCACTTCCTTCACTTCGTCCACTTCGTACCCTTCGTCCACTTCGTCCACTTCGTCAACTTCGTCCACTTCCTCCACTTCGTTAACTTCGTCCATTTCCTCCACTTCGTCCACTTCGTACACTTTCTCCACTTGTTCCACTTCTTCCACTTCGTCCACTTCATGAACTTCGTCCACTTCCTCCACTACGTCCACTTCCTCAACTTCGTCCACTTCCGTACTTCCTCCACTTCCTCCACTTTGTCCACAACCTCCACTTCCTCCACTTACTCCACTTCGTCGTCCACTTCGTTCACTTCGTCCACTTCGACAACTTCGTCCACTTCGTCAACTTCGTCCACTTCGTCAACTCCGTCCGCTTCCTCACTTCTTCCACTTCCTCCACTTCCTCTACTTCCTCCACTTCGTGCACTTCCTCCACTTCGTCCACTTCGTCAACTTCGTCCACTTCATCCACTTCGTCAACTTCGTTCATTTCCTCCACTTCCTCCACTTCCTCCACTTCGTCCACTTCTTCCACTTCTTCCATTTCCTCCACTTCCTCCATTTCCTCCACTTCCTCCACTTCCTCCACTCGTCAACTTCCTCCACTTCCTACACTTCCTCCACTTACTCCACTATGTCTACTTCCTCAACTTCGTCCACTTCCTTACTTCCTCCACTTCCTCCACTTTCTCCACTTTGTCCACTTCCTTCACTTCCTACACTTCCTCCACTTCGTCCACTTACTCCACTTCTTCCACTTCCTCCATTTCCTCCACTTCGTCAACTTCTTCCACTTCCTCCACTTCCTCGACTTCGTCAACTTCGTCCACTTCGTACACTTCCTCCACTTCTTCCACTTCGTCCACTTCTTCACTTTTTAAACTTCGTCCACTTCGTCTACTTCATGAACTTCGTCCACTTCCTCCGCTACGTCCACTTCCTCAACTTCGTCCACTTCCTTACTTCCTACACTTCCTCCACTGCCCCCACTTTGTCCATATCCTCCACTTCCTCCACTTCGTCCACTTACTCCACTTCGTCGTCCACTTCGTTCAGTTCGTCCACTTCGTCAACTTCGTCCGCTTCCTCACTTCTTCCACTTCCTCCACTTCCTCTACTTCCTCCACTTCGTGCACTTCGTCCACTTCGTCCCCTTCGTCCCCTTCGTCCCCTTCGTCCCCTTCGTCCACTTCGTCCCCTTCGTCCACTTCGTCCACTTCGTCCACTTCCTCCACTTTGTCCACATCTTCCACTTCCTCCACTTCCTCCATTTCCTCCACTTCCTCCACTTCGTCAGCTTCCTCCATTTCCTATACTTCCTCCACTTCCTCCACTATGTCTACTTCCTCAACTTCGTCCACTTCCTTACTTCCTCCACTTTGTCCACTTCCTCCACTTCCTCCACTTCGTCAACTTACTTCACTTACTCCACTTCGTCTACTTCGTTCACTTCGTCCACTTTGTCAACTTCGTCCACTTCGTCAACTTCGTCCGCTTCGTCAACTTCTTCCACTTCCTCTAGTTCCTCCACTTCCTCCAGTTCCTCCACTTCCTCCAGGTCCTCCACTTCGTGCACTTCCTCCACTTCTTCCACTTCGTCCACTTCGTACACGTCGTCCACTTCGTCCACCTCCTCCACTTCGTCCACCCCCTCCTCCACTTCTTCCACTTACTCCACTTCTTCCACTTCCTCCACTTCTTCAACTGCATCCACTTATTCTACTTCGTGCACTTCGCCCACTTCCTCCACTTTGTCAACTTCGTCCACTTCCTTACTTCCTCCACTTCGTCCACTTTGTCCACTTCGTCCACATCCTCCACTTCGTCCACTTCCTCCACTTCCTCCACTTCCTCCACTTCGTCAACTTCGTCCATTTCCTCCACTTCGTCCACTTCATAAACCGCGTCCACTTCGTCCACTTCCTCCACTTCCTCGACTTCGTCCACTTCCTCCACTTTATCAACTTCGTCCATTTCCTTCACTTCGTCCACTTCGTATTCCTCTACTTCGTCCAGTTCTTCCACCTCGTCCACTTCTTCCCCTTCTTAAACTTCGTCCACTTCCTTCATTTCGTTCACTTCGTCCTCTTCGTCCGCTTCCTCCACTTCCTCCACTTCGTCAACTTCGTCCAGTTCCTCACTTCCTCTACTTCGTCAACTTCATCCAGTTCCTCACTTCCTCCATTTCCTCCACTTCTTCCACTTTCTCCACTTCGTCCACTTCGTCAACTTCCTGCACTTCCCGCACTTCCTCCACTTCCTCGACCTCCTCCACTTGGTCCACTTCCTCCACTTCATCAACTTCGTCCGCTTCGTCAACTTTGTCAACTTCGTCCACTTCCTCCACATCCACTTCCTCCACTTCCTCCACTTCCTCCACTTCTTCCATTATGTCCACTTCGTCCACTTCGTCCACTTCGTCCACTTCGTCCACTTCGTCCACTTCGTCAACTTCGTCCTCTTCGTCCACTTCGTGTACTTCCTCCACCTCGCCCACTTCCTTCACTTCGTCCACTTCTTCCACTTTGTCCACTTGGTCCATTTCCTTCACTTCCTCCGCTTCGTCAACTTTGTCCTCTTCGTCCACTTCCTCCACTTCCTCCACTTTGTCCACCTCCTCAACTTCCTCCTCTTACTCCATTTCTTCCACTTTCTCCACTTCCTCCACTTCGTCCAATTCGT
The DNA here is from genome assembly GCF_029865625.1 of Vigna umbellata. Lineage (NCBI taxonomy): Eukaryota > Viridiplantae > Streptophyta > Magnoliopsida > Fabales > Fabaceae > Vigna > Vigna umbellata. The sequence continues at coordinate 16,332,750 of NC_142175.1, read as the reverse complement.
CCACTTCCTCCACTTCGTCCACTTCGTCAACTTCGTCCACTTCGTCAACTTCTACCACTTAATCTACTTCGTCCACTTCCTCCACTTCCTCCACTTCCTCCATCTCCTCCACTTCCTCCACTCTGTCCACTTCCTCCACTTCCTCCACTTCCTCCACTTCGTCAACTTCCTCCACTTCCTCCACTTCCTCTACTTCCTCCACTTCCTCCACTTTGTCCACTTCCTCGACTTCCTCGACTTCCTCCACTTCCTCCACTTCGTGCACTTCGTCCACTTCTTCCACTTTGTCCACTTCGTCAACTTCGTCCACTTCGTCAACTTGGTCCACTTCGTCAACTTCGTCCACTTCGTCAACTTCGTCCACTTCTTCAACTTCGTCCACTTCCTCTACATCGTCCACTTCCTCCACTTCCTCAAATTCGTCCACTTCCTCACTTCCTCCACTTCCTCCTATTCCTCCACTTTGTCCACTTCGTCTACTTCCTCCACTTCCTCCACTTCGTCCACTTCCTCCACTTCTCCACTTCTCCACTTCGTCCACTTCTTCCACTTTGTCCACTTCGTCAACTTCCTCCACTTCGTCAACTTTTTCCAGTTCGTCAACTTCGTCCACCTCCTCTACCTCGTCAATTTCGTCCACTTCCTGCAATTCCTCGAATTCCTCCACTTTGTCCACTTCCTCCACTTCCTCCACTTCCTCCGCTCCCTCCACTTCCTCCACTTCGTCCACTTCGTTCACTTTGTCCACTTCGTCCACTTCCTCCACTTACTCCACATCCTCCACTTCCTCCACTTCCTCCACTTCTTCCACAATGTCCACTTCGTCCACTTCGTCTACTTCGTCCACTTTGTCCACTTGCTCCACTTGCTCCACTTCGTCCACTTCCTCCACTTCGTCTACTTGGTCCACTTCGTTAACTTCGTCCTCTTCGTCCACTACCTCCACTTCCTTCACTTCCACCAATTCCTCTACTTCCTCCACTTCCTACACTTCCTCCACTTCGTCCACTTCTTCAATTTTGTCCACTTCGTCCACTTCGTCAACTTCGTCTACTTCGTCCTCTTCATCCACTTTGTTCACTTCCTCTACTTCGCCCACTTCCTCCACTTCGTCCACCTCTTCCACTTGGTCCACTTCGTCCACTTCATCCACTTCGTCCACTTCGTCCACTTCGTCCACTTCGTCCACTTCGTCAACTTCGTCCACTTCCTCCACTTCCTCCACTTACTCCACTTTGTCAACTTCGTCCTCTTGGTCCACTTCGTCCACTTCGTCCACTTCGCCCACTTCGTCCACTTCGTCCACTTCTTCCACTTGGTCCACTTCGTGCGCTTCCTACACTTCATCCACTTCGTCAACTTCGTCCACTTCCTCCACTTTGTCCACATCCTGGACTTCCTCCACTTCGTCCACTTCGTCCACTTCGTCCACTTCTTCCACTTTGTCCACTTCGTCAACTTCGTCCACTTCGTCAACTTCGTCCACTTCGTCAACTTCGTCCACTTCTTCAACTTCGTCCACATCCTCTACATCGTCCACTTCCTCCACTTCCTCAACTTCCTCCACTTCCTCACTTCCTCCACTTCCTCCTATTCCTCCACTTTGTCCACTTCGTCCACTTCCTCCACTTCGTCCACTTCCTCCACTTCTTCCACTTTGTCCACTTCGTCAACTTCGTCCACTTCGTCAACTTTTTCCAGTTCGTCAACTTCGTCCACTTCCTCTACTTCGTCCACTTCCTCCACTTCCTCCACTTCCTCCAATTCCTCCAATTCCTCCACTTTGTCCACTTCCACCACTTCCACCACTTCCTCCGCTTCCTCCACTTCCTCCACTTCCTCCACTTAGTTCACTTTGTCCACTTCGTCTACTTACTCCACTTCCTCCATATCCTCCACTTCCTCCACTTCCTCCACTTGTTCCACTATGTCCACTTCGTCCACTTCGTCCACTTCGTCCACTTCGTCCAGTTCGTCCAGTTCGTCCACTTCGTCCACTTCGTCCACTTCGTCCACTTCGTCAACTTCGTCTACTTCGTGCTCTTTGTCCACTTGCTCCACTTGCTCCACTTCTTCCACTTCGTCCACTTCGTGTACTTGGTCCACTTCGTTAACTTCGTCCACTTCGTCCTCTTCGTCCACTACCTCCACTTCCTCCACTTCCACCAATTCCTCTACTTCCTCCACTTCCTACACTTCCTCCACTTCGTCCACTTCTTCAATTTTGTCCACTGCGTCCACTGCGTCCACTTCGTCCACTTCGTCAACTTCGTCTACTTCGTCCTCTTCGTCCACTTTGTCCACTTCCTCCACTTCCTCCACTTCGCCCACTTCCTCCACTTCGTCCACCTCTTCCACTTGGTCCACTTCGTCCACTTCGTCCACTTCGTCCACTACGTCCACTTCGTCCACTTCGTCAACTTCGTCCACTTCCTCCACTTCCTCCACTTTCTCAACTTCGTTCTCTTGGTCCTCTTCGTCCACTTCGTCCAATTCGTCCACTTCGCCCACTTCCTCCACTTCGTCCACTTCTTCCAGTTGGTCCACTTCGTGCGCTTCCTACACTTCATCCACTTCGTCAACTTCGTCCACTTCGTCAACTTCGTCCACTTCCTCCACTTCCTCTACTTCCTCCACTTCCTCCACTTTGTCCACTTGCTCGACTTCCTTCACTTCGTCCACTTCCTCTACTTCGTCCACTTCGTCCACTTCTTCCACTTTGTCCACTTCGTCAACTTCGTCCACTTCGTCAACTTTGTCAACTTCGTCGACTTCTTCAACTTCGTCCACTTCGTCTACATCGTCCACTTCCTCACTTCCTCCAATTCCTCCACTTCGTCCTATTCCTCCACTTTTTCCACTTCGTCCACTTCCTCCACTTCGTCCACTTCGTCCACTTCCTCCACTTCGTCCACTTCGTCCACTTCTTCCACTTTGTCCACTTCGTCAACTTTTTCCAGTTCGTCAACTTCGTCCAGTTCCTCTACTTCGTCCACTTCGTCCACTTCCTCCACTTCCTCCAATTCCTCCACTTTGTCCATATCCTCCACTTCCTCCGCTTTCTCCACTTCCTCCACTTCGTCCACTTCGTTCACTTTGTCCACTTCCTCCACTTCCTCCACTTCCTCCCCTTCCTCCACTTCCTCGACTTCTTCCACTATGTCCACTTCGTCCACTTCGTCCATTTCGTCCACTTCGTCAACTCCGTCTTCTTCGTCCTCGTCTTCCACTTCCTCCACTTCCTCAACCTCGCCCACTTCGTCCACTTCGTCCACTCCGTCGACTTCGTCCACTTCCTCCACATCGTCCACTTCGTCCACTTCGTCAACTTCGTCCACGTCGTCCACTTCGTCAACTTCGTCCAGTTCGACAACTTTCTCCACTTCGTCCACATACTCTACTTCATCCACTTCCTCCACTTCCTCCACTTTGTCCACTTCGTCCACTTCGTCCACTTCGTCAACTTCGTTCACTTCGTCCACATTGTCCACTTCGTTAACTTCGTCCTCTTCGTCCACTTCCTCCACTTCCTCCTCCTCGCCCAGTTCCTCCACTTCGTCCACTTCTTCCACTTGGTCCACTTCCTCCACTTCGTCCGCTTCATCAACTTCGTTCACTTCGTAAACTTCATCAACTTCGTGCACTGGGTCCACTTCGTCCACTTCGTCCATTTCGTCTAGTCCGTCCACTTCATCCACTTCCTTCACATCGTCCACTTCATCCACATCGTCAACTTCGTCCACTTCGTCAACTTTGTCCACTTTGTCCACTCACTCGACTTCCCCCACTTCCTCCACTTCCTCGACTTCGTCAACTTCGTCCAGTTCCTCACTTCCTCCACTTGCTCCACCTCCTCTACTTCCTCAACTTTCTCCACTTCGTCCACTTCCTCCACTTCGTCAACTTCCTCCACTTCCTTCACTTCCTCGACTTCCTCCACTTTGTCCACTTCCTCGACTTCCTCCACTTCGTCCACTTCGTCCACTTCCTCCACTTCTTCCACTTTGTCCACTTCGTCCACTTCTTCCACTTGGTCCACTTCGCCCACTTCGTCCACTTCCTCCGCTTCGTCAAGTTTGTCCACTTCGTAAACTTCACCAACTTCGTCCACTTCGTAAACTTCATCAACTTCGTCCACTTCGTCCACTCCGTCGACTTCGTCCACTTCCTCCACATCGTCCACTTCGTCCACTTCGTCCACGTCGTCCACTTCGTCAACTTCGTCCAGTTCGACAACTTTCTCCACTTCGTCCACTTACTCTACTTCATCCACCTCCTCCACTTCCTCAACTTTCTCCACTTCGTCCACTTCGTCCACTTCCTCCACTTCGTCAAGTTCCTCCACTTCCTTCACTTCCTCCACTTCCTCCACTTCCTCCACTTTGTCCACTTCCTCGACTTCCTCGACTTCGTCCACTTCCTCCACTTCCTCCACTTCGTCCACTTCTTCCACTTTGTCCACTTCGTCCACTTCTTCCACTTGGTCCACTTCGTCCACTTCCTCCACTTCCTCCGCTTCGGCAAGTTTGTCCACTTTGTAAACTTCATCAACTTCGTCCACTTCGTCCACTCCGTCGACTTCGTCCACTTCCTCCACATCGTCCACTTCGTCCACTTCGTCAACTTCGTCCACGTCGTCCACTTCGTCAACTTCGTCCAGTTCGACAACTTTCTCCACTTCGTCCACTTACTCTACTTCATCCACTTCCTCCACTTCCTCCACTTTGTCCACTTCGTCCACTTCGTCCACTTCGTCAACTTCGTTCACTTCGTCCACATTGTCCACTTCGTTAACTTCGTCCTCTTCGTCCACTTCCTCCACTTCCTCCTCCTCGCCCACTTCCTGCACTTCGTCCACTTCTTCCACTTGGTCCACTTCCTCCACTTCGTCCGCTTCATCAACTTCGTTCACTTCGTAAACTTCATCAACTTCGTCCACTGGGTCCACTTCGTCCATTTCGTCCATTTCGTCCAGTCCGTCCACATCATCCACTTCCTCCACATCGTCCACTTCATCCACAGCGTCAACTTCGTCCACTTCGTTAACTTTGTCCACTTTGTCCACTCACTCTACTTCCCCCACTTCCTCCACTTCCTCCATTTCGTCAACTTCCTCCAGTTCCTCACTTCCTCCACTTGTTCCACCTCCTCCACTTCCTCAACTTTCTCCACTTCGTCCACTTCCTCCACTTCCTCCACTTCGTCCACTTCCTCACTTCCTCCACCTCCTCCACTTCCTCCACTTTGTCCACTTCGTGCACTTCGTCCACTTCGTCCACTTCGTCCACTTCGTCCACTTCGTCCTGTTCGTCCACTTCGTCCACTTCCTTCACTTCCTCCCATTCGTCCACTTCGTCCACTTCTTCCACTTTGTCCATTTCGTCCACTTCGTCCACTTCGTCAACTTCATCCACTTCTTCAACTTCGTCCACTTTCTCTACTTCGTCAACTTTTTGCACTTCCTGCACTTCCTTCACTTCCTCCACTTCCGCCACTTCGTCTACTTCGTCCACTTCCTCACTTCCTCCACTTCCTCCACTTTGTGCACTTCCTCCACTTCCTCCACTTCCTCTAGTTCCTCGACTTCGTCCACTTCGTCTACTTCCTCCACTTCGTCAACTTCGTCCATTTCCTCCACTTCGTCCACTTCGTACACGTCCTCCACATCGTCCACTTCTTCCACTTGTTAAACTTCGTCCACTTCTTCAACTTCGTCCACTTCCTCTACTTCGTCCACTTTCTCCACTTCTTGCACCTGTTAAACTTCGTCCACTTCTTCAACTTCGTCCACTTCCTCCACTTCTTCCACCTGTTAAACTTCGTCCACTTCTTCAACTTCGTCCACTTCCTCTACTTCCTCCACTTCCTCCACTTCGTCAACTTCGTCCACTTCCTCCACTTTGTCCACTTGCTCCACTTCCTCCACGTCGTCCACTTCCTCCACTTCGTCCACTTGGTCCACTTCGTTAACTTCGTCGACTTCGTCCTCTTCTTCCACTACCTCCACTTCCTCCACTTCCACCAATTCCTCTACTTCCTCCACTTCCTCCACTTCCTCCACTTCCTCCACTTCCTCCACTTCGTCAACTTCTTCAATTTTGTCCACTTCGTCCACTTCGTCCATTTCGTCAACTTCGTCTACTTCGTCCTCTTCGTCCACTTTGTCCACTTCCTCCACTTCGCCCACTTCCTCCACTTCGTCCACCTCTTCCACTTGGTCCACTTCGTCAACTACGTCCACTTCGTCAACTTCGTCCACTTCCTCCACTTCGTCCACTTCGTCCACTTCGTCCACTTCGTCTATTTCGTCCACTTCGTCGACTTTGTCCACTTCGTCCATCTCCTCCACTTCCTCCACTTACTCCACTTCTTCCACTTCCCCCACTTCCTCCACTTCGTCAACTTCGTCCACTTGCTCCACTTCCTCGACTGCGTCCACTTCGTCAACTTCGTCCGTTTCCTCCACTTCGTCCACTTCGTACACTTCCTCCACTTCGTCCAGTTCTTCCACTTCCTAAACTTCGTCCACTTCGTCAACCTCGTCCACTTCTCCAACTTCGTCCACTTCGTCCACTTCCTCCACTTCGTCAACTTCGTCCACTTCCTCACTTCCTCCACTTCGTCAACTTCGTCCACTTCGTCCTCTTCGACCACTTCTTCCACTTCCTCCACTTCCTCCACTTTGTCCACTTCCTCCACTTGGTCCACTTCGTCCACTTCGTCCACTTCGTCCACTTCCTCCACTTCGTCCACTTCGCACACTTCCTCCACTTCGTGCATTTCTTGAACTTTGTCCACTTCCTCTACTTCGTCCACTTCCTCCACTTCCTTGACTTCGTCCACTTCGTCTACTTCCTCCGCTTCGTCAACTTCGTCCATTTACTCCACTTCGTCTATTTCGTACACTTCCTCCACTTCGTCCACTTCTTCCACTTCCTCCACTTCTTCCACTTGTTAAACTTCATCCACTTCGTCAACTTCGTCCACTTCTTCAACTTCGTCCACTTCCTCTACTTCGTCCACTTCCTCCACTTCCTCCATTTCCTCCACTTTGTCAACTTCGTCCACTTCCTCACTTCCTCCACTTCCTCCAATTCCTGCACTTTGTCCACTTCCTCCACTTCGTCCACTTCGTTCACTTCGTTCACTTCGTCCACTTTGTCCACTTCGTTAACTTCGTCTACTTTGTCCTCTTCGTCCACTTCCTCTACTTCCTCCACCTCGCCCGCTTTCTCCACTTCGTCCACTAGGACCACTTCTTCCACTTGGTCCACTTTGTCCACTTCCTCCACTTCGTCCGCTTCATCAACTTCTTCCACTTCGTAAACTTCATCAACTTTGTCCATTTGGTCCACTTCGTGCACTTCCTCCGCTCCGTCCACTTCCTCCACTTCCTCCACATCGTCCACTTCATCCACTTCGTCCACTTCGTCCACTTCGTCCACTTCGTCCACTTCGTCAACTTCGTCAACTTCGTCCACTTTGTCCACTTCGTCTAGTTACTCTACTTCCTCCACTTCCTCCACTTCGTCAACTTCGTCCACCTCCTCACTTCCTCCACTTCCTCCACCTCCTCCGCTTCCTCCACCTCCTCCACATCCTCCACTTTGTCCACTTTGTCCACTTCCTCCACTTCCTCCACTTCGTCCACTTCCTCCACTTCGTCAACTTCCTCCACTTCCTTCACTTCCTCCACTTACTCCACTTCCTCGACTTTGTCCACTTCCTCGACTTCCTCCACTTCCTCCACTTCCTCCACTTCGTCCACTTCCTCCACTTCCTCCACTTCCTCCACTTCGTCGACTTCGTCCACTTCTTCCACTTTGTCCAGTTCGTCAACTTCTTCCACTTTGTCAACTTCGTCTACTTCGTCCTCTTCGTCCACTTCCTCCACTTCCTCCGCTTCGTCAAGTCTGTCCACTTCGTAAACTTCATCAACTTCGTCCACTTTGTACACTTGGTCCACTTGGTCCACTTCGTCCACTCCGTCGACTTCGTCCACTTCGTCCAGTTCTTCCACTTCCTCCACATCGTCCTCTTCGTCAACTTCGTCCACGTCGTCCACTTCGTCCACTTCGTCCAGTTCGACAACTTTCTCCACTTCGTCCACTTACTCTACTTCATCCACTTCCTTCACTTCCTCCACTTCCTCCACTTCCTTCACTTCCTCTACTTCGTCCACTTCGTTCACTTCGTCCACTTCGTTAACTTTGTCTACTTCCTCCACTTCCTCTACTTCCTCCACTTCCTCCACCTCGCCCACTTCCTCCACTTCGTCCACTTCTTCCACTTGGTCCACTTCCTCCACTTCGTCCGCTTCATCAACTTCGTCCACTTCGTAAACTTCATCAACTTCGTCCACTGGGTCCACTTCCTCTAGATCGTCCACTTCATCCACTTCATCAACTTCGTCCACTTCGTCAACTTTGTCCACTTCGTCCACTTACTCTACTTCCTCCACTTCCTCCACTTCCTCCACTTCCTCCACTTCGTCAACTTGGTCCACTTCCTCACTTCCTCCACTTCCTCCAACTCCTCCACTTCCTCCACTTTGTCCACTTCCTCTCCTTCCTCCACTTCCTCCACTTCGTCAACTCCCTCCACTTCCTCCACTTCCTCCACTTCCTCCACTGCACATAAGGCACATGACGGAGACAAAACTGGAAAAGATGAATAAAGCTGGATTTGAACTCAAACAAACAAAGTGCACCGATTAAAATGATGACGAACACTAAGGAAAAGCAAATGCATGATTACAGCACTCACAGACACGAATTAAACCAAAACAGAATAAAAAAAAAAATTCTAAAACAGTGACAGAGTTTGACAGCACATGACAGAAACGAAAATTGAACAAAAGAGAGGCTTATCTCTTGAAGACAAGCGTGGACGTGCTGGCTCTTGATACCAAATGATGGAAGCAGCTCCATGACGTGTAGAAGGATGCTTCAAGACGCAGAGAATGGCAACGGATGGAAGATGACAGAGGATGTCCGAATGCACTCAAGGTGTTTGTGAAATTGTCTGGTGGTGTTTGGATGAGTGTTTTGGTAGATTTCTAACTCAGTAGGCTTTCCAAAGGGGAAAGAAGCTAGAGGAGGTGCTAGATAACAAAGCACAGAGGTGAACTTGAGAGTAATAGCTGGAAATTGGCAGCATTTCTTTACTTCAATTCAAGTTATTCTTACAATGGATTGAGGTTCCCTTTTATAGATGAAGAGAGGCCTTCAAACGTGCCTAGCAAGCTACTGTAAATGTAAGAGAGACGTGCTGGAGAAGCTATACGGACTAAGCTGCATGTTCTATGTGCACAACATTGAAAACGTGCTCAAAAGAGATGAAACTACATGGTTGCTTTGTGTTTCATATATAACATGTGCTTCAAACTTGGCCATTGGTGAGTGGCAGCGGCTGCAAGCTTCTTTGGCTGCTTGGTTATGGTTCCAAGCCTTATTATTGTCCTACAAAACAATGTAGATATGTTTAGTAAAGTAAACATTCTAAGACTTAGAAAGAAAAGAACTTTTGTTTATTCAACTTCCCTTTCTTAGTTCTTAAGTTGATACTTCTTAGGATGGGAAGTCCCTAAAGGGGTTGCCATCATTCTCTCCCTCTTTAAAAACGATTTGTCCTCAAATCGGGAAGAAAGAAAGAAGCACAACTTTGGTTTTTATTTTCCACCTGGATCAAAAATATATCTACAAAAAATAGCAACAATTAGTATGAGGAAAAGGATGTATGCAAAGATAAAAAGATAAAATGAAGGCCTTTTGACAAAAATTTTATTAGAAGTATTGGCCTTTAATATTTTTTTGAATTCACTTTGTTTTGAACATTCCGCATGATAAAATGAAGAAATAAAGTGATGTTTTTGAGAAGAAGATTCAAGGTATTTACCTTTTAATGAAGAAGTTAACAACATGCATACCTTTGTCTCCTTCTTCTTTTCTTGAGAAGGTTGCTTGGCCAACCTATTTTCTTGTTTTCTTTCTTTTTCAACTTTTTCTTTGATTATTATCTCATCCTCTTTCACTTGTTCAGGTGTAAGAGGAATCAATGTGATTTTATTGCCTTTATGGAAGAAAGTTATTTTGTTGGTATAGCCATCATGAGTGGAATTATGATCAAATTGCCATGGCCTACCAAGTAATACATGCCCAACATCCATTGGAACAACATCACATAAAACATTTTCTTCATAGTTGCCAATGGATATTGGTATGGTTACCTGTGTGTTCACTACTATTTCTTCATCCTTTGTTATCCACTGAAGCTTATAAGGCTTGGGATGAGAAATAGTAGGTAAGGCCAATTTGTGTACCACTCTAGAACTACAACAATTGCAAGAGGAACCACTATCCACAATCAATGAACAAGTGTTTTCAAAGATTTTGCATCTTGTTCTGAATAGGTTTTCCCTTTGTGATTGTTCTAGTTCATGGGATTGACTTCCAAGAAGTCGTCTTACCAATAATAACTCACCTTCACAAGGTAAGGCTTCTTCCTCAGATATAGAAGTATCTGAGTCACTAGAAGAATCTTCATTTTGACTTTGATGGTCTAAGAGATAAGTAGACCGTTTGTGAGGACACTCAGAAGAATAATGTCCTCTCTCTCCACACTTAAAGCATTTGGTCTCTCTACCCCTTGTTTCTTTTGAAGATTCTTTGTGAAAGGTATTTCTTTCTCGCTCTCTCTCTTTTTCTTTACCTCTCACTTTCTCTTTTTCTTTTTCTTTTTCTTGAGGCTTTTCATACCTCTTTGGACTACCCTCCCTCTTAGGATCTGTCCTATAGTCAGAGGTGGTAGGGTAGTTCCTTTTAGTGGAAGCTTTTCTTCTAATTTGTTCTTCCACTCTCACACATAGCTGCACAAAATCATTGAGATCTAAATAAGGTAAAAGTTCTACCTTATCTCTGATCTCATAGTTAAGACCGCTTTGGAACCTAGCTATGGTGAATTTCTCTTCCTCTTTAATCCCAGCTCTTAACATGAGTAATTCTAATTTCTGCCGATATTCCTCAACACTCATGTTTCTTTGTTGAAGTCTATGGAGCTTGTCCATGACTTCTCTAGCATAATATGCTGGTACATGCCTTCTGTGTAAGGCTGCTTTTAACTCATTCCAGTATTGGATGGTATAGTCGCCACTCATCTTTTGATCTCTTATGATTGATGTCCACCAATAAAGGGCTGCACCTTGAAAAGTCAAGGTAGCTAAGGTCACTCGCCTCCTATCATCTATGTGGTAGCACTCAAAAGTCTGTTCAACCTTCATCTCCCACTCAAAGTATTCTTCTACATTGTCGCGTCCAAAGAAGGGTGGAAGGTCGAGTTTAGGTTCCACATGATGGTCTCTATGGTTATGATTACGCCTAGGAGGGCGTTGATAGTGATCATAAGGGTGATGACTATGGTGATCACTATGTTGGGAATGATCATCATGATCATGGTTTTGCCTATGAGAGTGATCCCCTTGTGAATGCCCTCTTTGAATGAGAGTAAGATTGGCGACCATTTGCCTTAGTTCATGTAACTCAGCCTTGGTTCTATTGAGCTCTTCTCTCAACTCTATGTTGTCCTGATCATGATTGGTGTTACCTTGAACACTAGAGTGACTCATGCTTGTGAAGTAGAGAAAGTGTTTTCACAAAATTTGAAAGCCTTGCACAAGTATGAATCAAAACTGTTGGAAAAGAGGATTTTCTTGTTTTTGGTGAATGACTTCTATAGAGATTCTAAAAGTGAAGAAACCGAATAGCTCCCAGGAAGGAGAGGTGAGTCACAATGGACAAGCTTAGAAACCTTGTCCTTCCTTAGCCAGAGTGTCTCCTGACGTTTCTTACCAAAGTTTCTAGATAGAAGTCTTTCAAAACCTTTTAGGAATGCAACGATGTTATGCCCCTAATAAACCAAACGAAGGTTTGTCTATATGGTAGCACACTTAGCTATCACGGAGACGTAGAACACAAATATTCAACAAGCAAAAGAAAGGAAGTATGAAATGAATGGAAAAAGAAAAAACGGCCCTAAGTGAAAGTGCAAATGACACTGGGAGCCACTTGACACACTTCCACACTAAGATGCGCAACTAGACTATTACAATGTTTAATGGAGTACTTGGAATTGCTTGATAAGCATTTTCCCAAGTAACTCAAGGTTCAAAAGCAAAGAAGAATTAACTACAAAGGTTCCGTGATAGAATGTCACTTATACAATGAAGTGTAAGACAATGTAAACAAAGCCAAGTGTGGCAGCAACAACTAAATAAAGGAGCTGAAATGTAATTTTAAAGTGGTGTTTTTCTGCTGCAAAGAAGTGCTGGACAGCCAATGGAAATTGCTCTTGAAATCCACTTGAAGCAATGTTAGCAAGACCTCCACTCCTTAAGATGCTACCCCTTTGATAAGGCCTAGCTGGATGTTAAAACTCCACCAAAATATGATGTTGCAGCAGACAAAAGTGATGAGTCAATATTTTCTCAATTTCACTTAGCTTATTGTACCGAATTTAATCAGGGAATTGTGCTTAAATGTCCAGTATTTTTCTGTTTTTGCTAATTGTGCTTAATTTGACCAAAAATTCTTATTCTAATTAATTTGAATTATTTGAGCTAATTATTTGCATTATTAATTGTAGGAAAATTGTTGGATAATTTTGGGACATTTGGAGATTAAATGAGAAATGGAAATTGGTACCAAAGAAGGAGGACACTATGGTAATTTTACTCTTTGAGAGGGGTACTTCATTATTGAAAAAAAGTGCATCCAGCAAATTGAAGTACATAAGTGGTCAAGAGTTGGTTTGGTTTGGACGGTGATTCAAAGAAGAGAGGCACATCTTATTTTTAATGAATGGTTGAGTTGTGTGCTTTATTCATTAAAAAGAAATGGTCACGGCCTGGTCGAAAAAGTAGGCAGCGTCCATTATGCATCCAGCAAAGCACATGTGGAAATTAAAGCTGTAGCAGCCACCTACGAAAGAGAGAGTTGGGACATGTGTTGGATGCGCCACCTGCAGCGTAAATGAAGTAAAGGCCCAATGCGGAAGTGTCCAGCAGAAGCAACCTGAGGAGATGTCACGCTTCTAGTAGCTTGGCAAGGTCCACGGTCCAGCAAGCTCCACGGCCCAGCAGCAGAAGAAGGTGTGACAAGCAGAAATCAACACGTGGTACAGCTGAAAAAAAAAAAGGCACCGAGAGAGGGAGGAGGTGCAGGAAGAAGCGCTCACGGTCCAGGGTTTATATTAGAGAGGAGCTGGAAGGAAAAAGGAGGGCTGGACGTGGGGAGAGCCAGCCGCCACCTTCATTGGAGTTTTTCTTTGAGCATTTTTCAATTTGTAGAAATGGGTAGCATGCTGTTACGGGATTTTGGATGAAAAAGCTTTACTTTAATTTGGCTGATTTACTCATTGCCCTTCTCATTTTGGTTCATGCACTTTTTATTGAAGCTTTTAAGTTTATGATTGTATTGTCCAACGTTGCACACTGATTCTTGGAGTTTGTTTTGGCTGGAGAAGACAACACTGTCACGTTCAAAGGCTTTCTTTTTCTTTTAGAAACCAAATAGAGATACTTTGTTTTTTTTTTTTCTACAAAAGCATTAGCATTTAGTGGGACCCTTTCTTGCATTGATTTTGTCTTTTCATTAGTGGTTTTAGAAAAGCAGAAGAGGTGGTTCGGTGGAGTATGGAAGGGAAGCAGCGCATTCAATTGGAGAACGTAGCTTCCGTGTTGGTGTGCACGGGTTTTATTCCTGCAGCTGCCACCTCCGTTTACTTCTTCAAGCATTTAATTTTATGTGTTCTTCACGCATTTAGCTTTTCTCTTTCCGCCTCCATTTTCTCGGTTTGCATTTAAATTTTTAGCTAAAAGTTACATCTTCAATTAGTTCATACACTTTTGCTTTGAATTTATATTCCAGCCATGTGCATTTCTGCTTTAGCTTACAGCGTTTCATTTAATAGCATTGGATGCATTTTTTTCCTTTTTCAGCTGAAATGAATTTGGTTTTCCATGTTTCGGTGATGGAGTGGTAGATTCATTAGATTTAGGTGTATTTAATTTGGTCAAGTGTAGCTTCTTTTATTCCAGCCACAACATGCATTTTCTCTTTATTCATTGTGTTCAAGTTGTACAAGGAATTGGTAATTTAATTTTTCTTGCTGCATTATGCTTCTACGCGTTGCCTTTAATTAATGGAAGATGCATTTCTGATTTAGCAATTTCAATTGAAGTGAGTCATGCAAGTTTTGTTTAATTTAGTTGAAATGTTAGCTTAATGACCAAATGTCTTAATTCTGTGTTTACATCTGCGTTTATGTTCGTGTTTTAATTTATTTTAATCGCATTCAACAAAACTTTTACAAAACCCCCCCACTACGTGTTGATCTGAGACTGAACCCAAATTGGTCCTTGAGAGACGACCTAGGAGTCACTTCCTAGTCTATACTGCATTCTTTTATGCACAACTTTTGTTGGGAGGTGCGACCCTCTCATCAAAATGGCGCCGCTGCCGGGGACCAATGGTTCGGTCTTGGGTTTTTGTTGTGTTAGTGTGTGTTGTGTTTTGTCTTGTGTTGTGATGTGATGTGATGTGATGTGATGTGATGTTCTGTTTTGTGTGTGCGTGTTGCATGTATAAATGTATTGTGTTTTATTTGTTTCGTAATTTTTAGTATTTTTCTTTTCCCATGTCTACCTATTCTGGTTATGTGAATAATGCTTATTCTGCCGATACTTATGATTCTCCTTCTACATGGTACTCTGACTATTCTGTTGATTTCTATAAAGAGAACAATATTGCGCATCCTCTGGTGAGGGGCGTACATGATGATGTTGCCCAATCTTTATCAGATTTTGAAAGCAAGTTGGAAGGCAAGATTGACTCTCTTGCGAAGTTGGTGACACAGTTCACTACCAACCAGAGATCTGCATCTCCATCTGCATCTGTTGCACGACTATGTGATATTTGTCCTTCCAATGACCACTACACAGATGCATGTCCTTCTTTGCAGTACCCTGCTGCCTTTGATGCACCTCAGGCTTATGCTACGAACATTTACAACAACAGGCAACAAAAGCAGCAGCAACAACAGCAGATGCAAATTTATGATGCTCCTGTTCAAATAGCTCCTCAGCCTTCTACTTCTAAACCTACATTGAAGGAGTTGTTGGAGCAGATGACCATGCAGAACCTTCAATTTCGGCAAGAGAACATGCAGTTCCAGCAAGAAATAGGAGCTGCCATTCAGAGTATGACTGATCAAATAGGGCAGATGGCCACTCAACTCACTGAGGAACAGTCTCAAGATTCAGAGTTACCATTTCAGACTGTTCAGATTCCAGATGATGATGATAGTGGCATCAACATAGAAGATGGGGAGAAGAGTCATGAACTTACTATGGTGCCATCTACTTTCCCATCGCCCTATGTCCACACTCTTGCACCTGAGGAGACTGTTGAAGATCTTAAGGACCAGGCAGGTATAAGCAGTAATTCTGAACCAGGTAGACCACCTTCGTCTTCCCACACTCTACCAATCTTCAAGGAAGAGGAGGTAAGCATACCTCAATTTGATTATGTTGATGATTATGTTGTTGAGAGGTATGCTGATGATTGTATTGTTGTTGAGTCTGATTTTAATTTTCCCTCTATGCATGATGAGAACCAATTTTTGATGTCGCATCCGAATGTTTATTCTCCATGCATTGGACATGAATCTGAGTCTGTCGTTGATATTGCTTGTGATTTTGAAATTGATTCATGTTCTGAGGATGTATCTGAGGTTCAGTCTATTACACTTGGATTGGGTGTTATACCCCTGCATGTAATTTCTGTAGAGCCACATTGCACTAACCCTATTGTAGGAGGTACACAAGAATGTGACCAACATGCACCCACAGTGGAAAACAAAGGTGCTAACACTCACAAAAGCTTCAACATCAGTAGGCACCTGCTGAACCCGCTCATCAACAGTCTTTGCTTCCTAGATCCAGCTGTGGATGATATCTCCCTGCTAGATCAAATCTGGAGGATGAAGCAGTTTGTCCTCAAAACCTTCTTGCTGGATACTATGGTGAAAAACATCTCCCTACAAGTCCAAAATTGGCAACTGCCACCATGATCAGGGGAGTTTTCTTTCTCTCTTCTCCCCCTTTCCCTACTTTTATTGCACTTGTCCATGATCTGTTGACTGTTATGATTTCTGATCTTATGCTTATGACACATTGAGGACACTGTGTAGTTTAAGTGTGGTCTATTGGGGGAGATTTTTATTTTTCTTCGTAAGTTTTTGTTTTCTTGGTTAAATTTTTTCTGTTTTAGGTTGTTTTTGTCGTGTCTTGTATACAGTTTTACATGTTTCTCTGGATTTCTGGACTTTGTTTGGGTTGTAGACTTATCATTTCCTTCACTTGATTGATACTTATTTGTTTGAAATCCTTGCTTTTCTCTGCTTGGAAGATGATTATGATTTTTGAGAGTTGAATTGATTGTGACAGAATTACCCTGTGTGAGATTTGAGCCACTTTATGTTCTTTCTTGTGTGTGATATGTCTCCTGATTGCTTGCACATATGCCTTGGCTTGACTCTTGTTGATGATTCTTGATTGATATGCATGTTTGGAAGTGATAAAGGCAGCTTTTTTTTTCTCGAGCCTCTCTAGCCAAATAAGCTTACCTTGTTCTAATCCTTTGATAACCCCCTTGAGCCTATACTTTTCCCCTGTTCTTTGTTTTGAAGCTCATTAATCACCCTTAAGTGAAAAAACATGATAACCTTAACCTTAGGGAATTTTGGAGCTTTGGAAGTGTTTTGGGAACAAGTGTGGTCTCCTTGGGTTTCTGATGAATTGGCTGGTTGGTTCCTCTTCTTGTTTTATGTTCAGAAATATGATTTATATCTTGTCTCTTACAGTTGTGTGCTAAAGAGAGAAAACAAAAGAGACAGGATGAGAAAAAAAAAGAGGTGAAAAAAAAAAAATGAGAAAAATAAAAAAATTGTGAATAATGGAGTCAAGAAGAGGATTGAATTAGAGGTTTTTGGTGTGATTTGACTGTGTTTACACTTGTTCCCCATTGCTCCTCTATTTCTTTAGGTTTGTAGCTTCTCATCCATAATTATCCTCCCTTGTCCTTGGCCCCATTACATCCATAAATGACCTTTTGATTTGAACATGCATATGTTTCTGAGTGTTGATTTTAGAGGCTTGCCAAATCTGTTTGTGTTTGCTTTCTTGAGTGCATTGAGTTGAAATTCTTTACCCTAGACACTTGAGAGAAACACTGATAGTGCATCTGTGAGGTTTTGTTATTTTTGATTCACCTCTTGAGTTGATTGATCATTTTGCCATGTCTTGAATTGCTTGGATGATTTCATGAGTATCTGCTTTCTCTGATTGATTCTGTGTTGCATATTGTCTACTTCTTTTTCTTTGTCCAGATTTCTTGAGAACTGTGTAATTTCGTTTCTGTCCTTTTTAGTCTTTGTTTTCTGTGTGTTGAGTTTGTGTTGTACACCTGATGTCCTCTGAACTATTCCTTGAGTTGCGTCTTGATTTTGCCCAGGAGTGCAAAAGACTAAGTGTGGTCTATTTTGATGAGTCAATATTTTCTCAATTTCACTTAGCTTATTGTACCGAATTTAATCAGGGAATTGTGCTTAAATGTCCAGTATTTTTCTGTTTTTGCTAATTGTGCTTAATTTGACCAAAAATTCTTATTCTAATTAATTTGAATTATTTGAGCTAATTATTTGCATTATTAATTGTAGGAAAATTGTTGGATAATTTTGGGACATTTGGAGATTAAATGAGAAATGGAAATTGGTACCAAAGAAGGAGGACACTATGGTAATTTTACTCTTTGAGAGGGGTACTTCATTATTGAAAAAAAGTGCATCCAGCAAATTGAAGTACATAAGTGGTCAAGAGTTGGTTTGGTTTGGACGGTGATTCAAAGAAGAGAGGCACATCTTATTTTTAATGAATGGTTGAGTTGTGTGCTTTATTCATTAAAAAGAAATGGTCACGGCCTGGTCGAAAAAGTAGGCAGCGTCCATTATGCATCCAGCAAAGCACATGTGGAAATTAAAGCTGTAGCAGCCACCTACGAAAGAGAGAGTTGGGACATGTGTTGGATGCGCCACCTGCAGCGTAAATGAAGTAAAGGCCCAATGCGGAAGTGTCCAGCAGAAGCAACCTGAGGAGGGGTGTTGCTCCCTCCACCACCACACCTTTCTCCCTCCACCTCCCCAATTTTTTTTAATTCCAATTATATCCTCAAATTAAAATTTTTTATTTTTATTATTTTAATTTATTCCAAACCTAGTTCTCCTACTTTACTCCCTGCACTCAATCTTTCTATCTCTAAATTTCGTTTAACAATTTGTTTTCTGTTTTACTTTACAACTCCATTTGTCTTCTCTGTTTCACTTCTCCTCATACGATTCTTTCTTCTCTTCATTTTCCTTACATTATTAAAATACATTAAAAATATATTAAAAAATAATAAATCAAAACATTTAAATTAAATTATTAAAATATTTCCAAAATAAAGAATAAACTAATAAAATAAATCCTAAAATTAAAAACGTAACTCGGAGTCCGTTTAAGGAAAGAACTGATGTGAACATCCGTTTAAGGAAAGAACTGATGTCAACATCCGTTTAAGGAAAGAACGGATGTCAACATCCGTTTAAGGAAAAAAACGGATGTCAACATCCGTTTAAGGAAAAAACGGATGTCGACATCCGTTTTTTCCTTAAACGGATGTTGACATTCGTTTTTTTTCCTTAAACGGATGTTGACATCCGTTCTTTCCTTAAACGGATGTTGACATCCGTTGAAGGATGTCACCGTTTAAAAGTTACGTTTTTTATTTTAGGGTTTTATTTGAAGGTTTATTCGAAAACACGCCTTAAGGAAGCAACACACGCACTGCACCACGAGAGCGACACTGCATCACGAGAGCGACACTGCACCACGAGAGGGAGACTACTTGATAATTCTTTCCACTACCACCAACCTTTACAACTTGTAGTATCTCACCGCGACAAAAGAAAGAGATGAAGAAAAATAATGTTAAAATAAAAGAAAAATATTTTACTCATGTAGGAGGAACTAAAATAGGTTATTAGTGGAATAGGTTGTGAATGGGTAAAATTAAAAAAATTAACCCTAAAAATAAAATTTTATTTAAGGGCAAAATAGTAAAGGGGAGGTGGAGGAAGAAAGGTGTGGTGGTGGAGGGAGCAACACCCCCTGAGGAGATGTCACGCTTCTAGTAGCTTGGCAAGGTCCACGGTCCAGCAAGCTCCACGGCCCAGCAGCAGAAGAAGGTGTGACAAGCAGAAATCAACACGTGGTACAACTGAAAAAAAAAAAAGGCACCGAGAGAGGGAGGAGGTGCAGGAAGAAGCGCTCACGGTCCAGGGTTTATATTAGAGAGGAGCTGGAAGGAAAAAGGAGGGCTGGACGTGGGGAGAGCCAGCCGCCACCTTCATTGGAGTTTTTCTTTGAGCATTTTTCAATTTGTAGAAATGGGTAGCATGCTGTTACGGGATTTTGGATGAAAAAGCTTTACTTTAATTTGGCTGATTTACTCATTGCCCTTCTCATTTTGGTTCATGCACTTTTTATTGAAGCTTTTAAGTTTATGATTGTATTGTCCAACGTTGCACACTGATTCTTGGAGTTTGTTTTGGCTGGAGAAGACAACACTGTCACGTTCAAAGGCTTTCTTTTTCTTTTAGAAACCAAATAGAGATACTTTGTTTTTTTTTTTTTTCTACAAAAGCATTAGCATTTAGTGGGACCCTTTCTTGCATTGATTTTGTCTTTTCATTAGTGGTTTTAGAAAAGCAGAAGAGGTGGTTCGGTGGAGTATGGAAGGGAAGCAGCGCATTCAATTGGAGAACGTAGCTTCCGTGTTGGTGTGCACGGGTTTTATTCCTGCAGCTGCCACCTCCGTTTACTTCTTCAAGCATTTAATTTTATGTGTTCTTCACGCATTTAGCTTTTCTCTTTCCGCCTCCATTTTCTCGGTTTGCATTTAAATTTTTAGCTAAAAGTTACATCTTCAATTAGTTCATACACTTTTGCTTTGAATTTATATTCCAGCCATGTGCATTTCTGCTTTAGCTTACAGCGTTTCATTTAATAGCATTGGATGCATTTTTTTCCTTTTTCAGCTGAAATGAATTTGGTTTTCCATGTTTCGGTGATGGAGTGGTAGATTCATTAGATTTAGGTGTATTTAATTTGGTCAAGTGTAGCTTCTTTTATTCCAGCCACAACATGCATTTTCTCTTTATTCATTGTGTTCAAGTTGTACAAGGAATTGGTAATTTAATTTTTCTTGCTGCATTATGCTTCTACGCGTTGCCTTTAATTAATGGAAGATGCATTTCTGATTTAGCAATTTCAATTGAAGTGAGTCATGCAAGTTTTGTTTAATTTAGTTGAAATGTTAGCTTAATGACCAAATGTCTTAATTCTGTGTTTACATCTGCGTTTATGTTCGTGTTTTAATTTATTTTAATCGCATTCAACAAAACTTTTACAAAACCCCCCCACTACGTGTTGATCTGAGACTGAACCCAAATTGGTCCTTGAGAGACGACCTAGGAGTCACTTCCTAGTCTATACTGCATTCTTTTATGCACAACTTTTGTTGGGAGGTGCGACCCTCTCATCAAAAAGTCACAAAACCCGTGAGTGATAAAAAAAAATGCTGCAGCAAAGTTTAATGCAGAAATAACGTGACAGCAATATATGGAAGCAAATAAAAGTGATTTCTAAACACTTTGGGGCTGGAAGAAAGGCTAGCACACAAAAGGAACTTAAGATAGAGTCTAGAACAGATTAGAAAAGCAAGAAAAACTCAAAACAAAGAGCAAATTCAAGTGCAGTGAAAGTGTTTGATGAAAATGCCAAACTGTTTGACAAAATGCCACTAAGAACAGTAGATTTTGGTGTTTTCTGGTTTTGGATTCATGAACACTGGATTGCAGGGGTTATTTGCTTTTTTGATGCTTTGAATTCACTGGTATAATGATTCAAAAATGGTTGGAACAGAATCCCCTAGCTTTTGCCAATCCAAATTTCAAATGGAAACTTTTAAAGTATAGAAAACAACAAAGAAATGCATACTGCACCAAAAATGTGGCTGGAAAATTGGAACAGCAGTGTGCAAAACAAATGGCAGTGGATCAAAGGCTCCAATGATATGTCAAACAAGTTTATCTCATCAATTTTGATGTGTACAAACACTTAGACAACAAAGAATCACACTGCAGCAGCAAATCAGTAGTCCACTTCCAAACTTAAGCAATTTCAATGGTCTGAAAACTGATTTTGCACTTTTGGTGAAAACTGACCAAATGAACAGTAGGTACTAGTTTTAATTGACCAAATACACTTGCTGAACCATTGAAAATGCACAGGCAGTCACAAAATCTCAAAAACAGTGTATGAGTTGCCAAATTATGCAGAAAAAGTGACAAAACTGCACCAAAATTTAAAATGCAATAGAGTCAAAGCTGGATCGATCAACAATCATGCAAGAAAGGTCCTAAACAACTAGATCTAACTGTAGAGTATCAGCTAGAAGATTTAAAGTAACCTAAAACCACACAAAGACAGCAAGCACGGTGCAAAATCTGATAAAAAACTGTGACAGCATTGTTTAGTGAATTTTGAAACAACTCAACAACTCATTTTGCAAATATGTGATTGATTGGAGTTACTATCACTTGAAACATGCTTAAAATCATAAAAGAAACTTGTCTCAAGTTTTAGATACAACAAAACTGGCAGAAACAGTATGCACCAAATCAATGTAGAAATGAATTCTGATGCAGAATTTGAAACCAGATTTTATGAACTCAACCACACATTTTGCTTTTCTGAGTTGAATATGAGTTTGTACACTTGTAGCAATGCTTAACAACACCAAGGAAACTTGCACAAAGCTTTAGAAGCAAGAAATCTGGTCTGAAACAGATTAAAGTACAGATACCAGATTTGAAAAAAATTGTGCAGAATTTTGTGAAAATTGACGCAAATGTTGGATGCTTTAGCTCATATAATCCAGGCTAGACATTGTCTCTTTGCCTTTGTGGATTGATTCATTGCTAAACGTGCATCTAATACACAGTTTGAAAATGAAAATTGAAAGCTAGAACAGAATCAAACATTTGAAACAGAAACAACACTGCACATAAGGCACATGACGGAGACAAAACTGGAAAAGATGAATAAAGCTGGATTTGAACTCAAACAAACAAAGTGCACCGATTAAAATGATGACGAACACTAAGGAAAAGCAAATGCATGATTACAGCACTCACAGACACGAATTAAACCAAAACAGAATAAAAAAAAAAATTCTAAAACAGTGACAGAGTTTGACAGCACATGACAGAAACGAAAATTGAACAAAAGAGAGGCTTATCTCTTGAAGACAAGCGTGGACGTGCTGGCTCTTGATACCAAATGATGGAAGCAGCTCCATGACGTGTAGAAGGATGCTTCAAGACGCAGAGAATGGCAACGGATGGAAGATGACAGAGGATGTCCGAATGCACTCAAGGTGTTTGTGAAATTGTCTGGTGGTGTTTGGATGAGTGTTTTGGTAGATTTCTAACTCAGTAGGCTTTCCAAAGGGGAAAGAAGCTAGAGGAGGTGCTAGATAACAAAGCACAGAGGTGAACTTGAGAGTAATAGCTGGAAATTGGCAGCATTTCTTTACTTCAATTCAAGTTATTCTTACAATGGATTGAGGTTCCCTTTTATAGATGAAGAGAGGCCTTCAAACGTGCCTAGCAAGCTACTGTAAATGTAAGAGAGACGTGCTGGAGAAGCTATACGGACTAAGCTGCATGTTCTATGTGCACAACATTGAAAACGTGCTCAAAAGAGATGAAACTACATGGTTGCTTTGTGTTTCATATATAACATGTGCTTCAAACTTGGCCATTGGTGAGTGGCAGCGGCTGCAAGCTTCTTTGGCTGCTTGGTTATGGTTCCAAGCCTTATTATTGTCCTACAAAACAATGTAGATATATTTAGTAAAGTAAACATTCTAAGACTTAGAAAGAAAAGAACTTTTGTTTATTCAACTTCCCTTTCTTAGTTCTTAAGTTGATACTTCTTAGGATGGGAAGTCCCTAAAGGGGTTGCCATCACACGTCCTCCACTTACTCCACTTCTTCCATTTTGTGCACTTCGTCCACTTCGTCCACTTCTTCCACTTCGTCCATTTCGTCCATTTCGTCCAATCCGTCCCCTTCGTCCACTTCGTCAACTTCGTCCACTTCCTCCACTTCCTCCACTTCGCCCACCTCCTTCACTTGGTCAACTTCGTCCACTTCGTCCACTTCGTCTACTTGCTCCACTTCGTCCACTTCGTCCACTTCTTCCACTTCTACCACTTCCGCCACATCGTCCACTTCGTCCACTTCGTCGATTTCGTCAACTTCGTCAACTTTGTCCATTTCCTCCACTTCCTCCACTTACTCCACTTACTCCACTTCCTCCACTTCGTCAACTTCGTCCACTATGTCCACCTCCTCCACTTCGTCCATTTCCTCCACTTCGTCCACTTCCTCCACTTCGTCCACTTCGTCCACTTTGTCCACTTCGTCAACTTCGTCCAGTTCCTCCACTTCCTCCACTACCTCCACTTCTTCCACTTTGTCAACTTCATCAACTTCGTCAACTTCGTCCACTTTGTCCACTTCCTCCACTTCGTCAACGTCATCCACTTCCTCCACTTGGTCCATTTCCTCCACTTCATCCACTTCGTAAAGTTTGTCCACTTCGTCCACTTCTTCCATTTCCTCAACTTCCTCAACTTCGTCCACTTTGTCCACTTCCTCCACTTCGTCCATTTTGTCCATTTCCTCCACTTCGTCTACTTCCTCCACTTGGTTCACCTCCTCCACTTTGTCCACTTCCTCCACTTCCTCCACTTCTTCCACTTTGTCCACTTCGCCGACTTCGTCCCCTTCATCCACTTCGTCACGTTCGTCCACTTCCTCCTCTTCCTCCACTTCGACCACTTTCTCCACTTCCTCCACTTCGTCCACCTTCTCCACTTCCTCCACTTCAACAACTTCGTCCACCTCCTCCACTTCGTCCACTTCCTCCACTTCCTCCACTTCGTCAACTTCGTCCACTTCCTCCACTTCGTCAACTTTGTCCACTTCCTCACTTCCTCAACTTCCTCCACTTTGTCCACTTGCTCCACTTGCTCCACTTCCTCCACTTCGTCAACTTCGTCGACTTCGTCGACTTCGTCCTCTTCCTCCACTTCGTCCACTTCTTCGACTTTGTGCACTTCGTCCACTTCTTCCACTTCCTCAACTTCGTCAACTTCGTCCACTTCGTCCACTTCGTCCACTTCGTCCACTTCCTCAACTTCGTCCACCTCCTCAACTTCCTCCACTTACTCCATTTCTTCCACTTCCTGCAATTCATCGACTTCGTCCACTTTGTCCACTTCGTCAACTTCGTCAACTTCGTCAATTTCGTCCATTTCGTCAACTTCGTCCACTTCCTCCACTTACCTAAACTTCGTCCACTTCGTCAACTTCGTCCACTTCTTCACTTCGTCCAATTCCTCCAATTCGTCCACTTCCTCCACTTCGTCAACTTCGTCCACTTCCTCCACTTCGTCAACTTCCTCCACTTCCTCCACTTTGTCAACTTCGTCAATTTCGTCCATTTCGTCAACTTCGTCCATTTCCTCCACTTACCTAAACTTCGTCCACTTCCTCCACTTTCTCCACTTCCTCCACTTCCTCCACTTTGTCAACTTCGTCCACTTCCTTCACTTCCTCCACTTCCTCCACTTCGTCCAATTCATCAACTTTGTCCACTTCGTCCACTTCCTCCGCTTCCTTCACTTCGCCAACTTCGTCCACGTCGTCAACTTCGTGCACTTCCTCCACTTTGTCCACCTCCTCAACCTCCTCCACTTACTCCATTTCTTCCACTTCCTCCACTTCCTCCACTTTGTCCACTTCGTCAACTTCATCAATTTCGTCCATTTCGTCAACTTCCTGCACTTACCTAAACTTCGTCCACTTCGTCAACTTCGTCCACTTCCTCCACTTCCTCCACTTCGTCCACTTCGTCTAATTCGTCAACTTTGTCCACTTTCTCCACTTCCTCCACTTCGTCCACTTCCTTCACTTCGTCCACTTCCACCACTTCGTCAACCTCGTGCACTTCACTTCCTCCACTTCCTCCAGTTTGTCCACCTCCTCAACTTCTTCCTCTTACTCCATGTCTTCCACTTCCTCCACTTCCTCCACTTCGTCAACTTCGTCCACTTCGTCAACTTCGTCCATTTCCTCCACTTTGTCCACATCGTACACTTCCTCCACTTCGTCCACTTCTTCCACTTCGTCCCCTTCATCCCCTTCTTAAACATCGTCCACTTCGTCAACTTCGTCCACTTCTTCCACTTCGTCCACTTCGTCCACTTCGTACACTCCATCCATTTCGTCCACTTCGTCCACTTCGTCCACTTCCTAACTTCTTCAACTTCCTCCACTTCCTCCACGTCCTCCACTTCGTCAACTTTGTCCACTTCCTCCACTTCCTCCACTTCCTCCACTTCCTCCATTTCGTCCACTTCATCTACTTCGTCTACTTCGTCAACTTCGTCCACTTTGTCCACTTCGTCCAGTTCCTCCACTTCCTTCACTTCGTCAACTTCGTCCACTTCGTTCACTTCGTCCATTTCCTCCACTTCCTCCACTCCTTCCACTTTGTCCACCTCGTCCACTTCCTCCACATACTCCACATACTCCACTTCTTCCACATCCTCCACTTCCTCCACTTCGTCAACTTCCTCCACTTCCTCCACTTCGTCCACTTCGTCCACTTCGTCTACTTCCTCCACTTCCTCAACTTCGTCCATTTCCTCCACTTCCTCCACTTCGTACACTTCCTCCACTTCTTCCACTTCGTCCAATTCTTCCACTTCTTAAACTTCGTCCACTTCGTCAACTTTGTCCACTTCTTCCACTTCGTTTACTTCCTCCACTTCGTCCACTTCGTCTACTTCCTCCACTTCTTCAACTTCATCCATTTCCTCCACTTCATCATCCACTTCGTACACTTCCTCCACTTCGTACACTTCTTCCACTTCGTCAACTTCTTCCACTTCTTAAACTTCGTCCACTGCTTCAACTTCGTTCACTTCGTCCACCTCCTCCACTTCCTCCACTTACTCCACTTCTTCCACTTCCACCAATTCGTCAACTTCGTCCACTTCATCCACTTCGTCCATTTTGTCCACGTCGTCAACTTCCTCCACTTCCTCCACTTCATCGACTTCTTCCACTTCGTCCACTTCATCCACTTCATCCACTTCCTCCACTTCGTACACTTCGTTCACTTTTTCCACTTCATTCACTTCTTCTTCCACTTCTTAAATATCGTCCTCTTTGTCAACTTCGTCCACTTCGTCTACTTCCTCCACTTCCTCCACTTCCTCCACTTCCTCCACTTCCTCCACTTCCTCCACTACCTCAACCTCCTCCACTTCATCCACTTCATCCACTTCGTCCACTTCGTCAAGTTCGTCCACTGATAACAGTTAAAAAACTGTTATTTTCATGCTTAAAAGTGATACTAAAAGCAACCTTTAGACTTAGAAACTAGCTTGAAATCATGCATTTTGTTTATATTTTCATAAATAAGAGAGCTGGACAGGTTTATGCTTGATTTGAGTGTTTTTGTGCAGGTTTTGAGGTGAATTTGGTGAAAGAAGTGAAGAATGAGAGAGAGGACATTAGAAAAGACAAGAAAGAGTGCAAAAAGAGAAGTCGAAGGCACCGCTCAGCGGCAAACTACCGCTGAGCGGCACTCAAGAGGTGGCGTTGGAACCGCTGAGGGGCAAATGGCCGCTGAGGGGAAGAAAGAAGACGCGTAACCACCGCTGAGCGGTAAATGGCGCTGAGCGGCACTTTTTGGGCTTGGGCTTTTGTAATCTTTTGTAACTCTAGATTAGTATATAAGGGCTTGCACGTCCTTTAGTTAGGGATCTTTGGCAGAAACGAGGCAAACACTCTCTCTTCCACCCCTTTGAAGAAGGATCTTGGATGCTAAGGCTACCTCTTCCACTTTATTGGGTTTATTCTTTCATACTTTCATTGTTATTCATCTAGGTTCACCATGAATATGGTGAACTAAACCTTGTATGTTTGTTGGGGAATCAATGTAATCTCTTGAAGCTCTCATATATGGATTTGTTGAATACATCTTTGAATTAAGACATATGCTTTCTTTCATCATTAGTTAGGGTTTTTCCTCTTTGCTCAATGCTTGCATTGTTTAACTCATTCTAATGCATGATTATTGGTTTTGTTGATACGGACACGTACAGGGAAATCTAGATCCGGGGAATTTCTCCCAATATTATACTGACAATATTCTATTGGTTGCCTTTAAGCTCCTGCACTCATGAACTAATCATTAGGAATGCTAGGAATTGTATGAACTATTTGATTAGGGAGAAGCCATCTAGAATGGTACATTAGAGAGTGGCATTAACAATGATGATTTGAATGTTGAATTCCTAAAATATATGAGAGTGGATGAGATGAAATTGACCCCCAACAACATATTCATTCATATAATTCCTTGAAAGTGTTTATCTTTTGTCTTTGCCATTGATCAATTCATGCATACATGTTTACTTTTCGTCTTGCATAATTAAATCCAAATATTTCGTTTGTAAGTCTTAGCTAATCAACAAATCACATAACTAAACTAGGCCGTGAGTCCTTTGGGAGAACGATACTTGGTCTTACCAAGTTTATTACTTGAAACGATTCGGTCATACTTGCCGATTGTGAAACAAGTTTGTGACATCATATTTTGGTGCTTACAAATTTGTCCATCATCCACTTCGTCAACTTCCTCACGTCGTCCACTTCCTCCACTTCTTCCACTTCCTCCACTTCCTCCACTTCCTCCACTTCGTCAACATCGTCCACTTCCTCCACTTACCTAAACTTCGTCCACTTCGTCAACTTTGTCCCCTTCCTTACTTCGTCCACTTCGTCCACTTATTCCACTTCATCCATTTCCTCCACTTCCTCCACTTCGTCAACATCGTCCACTATGTCCACTTCCTCCACTTCGTCCACTTCGTAAAGTTTGTCCACTACGTCCACTTCTTCCATTTCGTCAACTTTCTCAACTTTGTCCACTTCCTCCACTTCTTTCATTTTGTCCACTTCCTCCACTTCCTCCTCTTCGTCCACATCCTCCACTTCTCCCACTTCTTCAACTTCGTCAACTTCGTCCACTTCCTCCACTTCGTCAACTTCCTTCACTTCGTCCACGTCCTCCACTTCCTCCACTTCCTCCACTTCATCCACTTCGTCAACTTCGTCCACTTCGTTCACTTCGTCCTCTTCCTCCGCTTCGTCAACTTCATGCATTTCCTCCACTTCCTCAACTTCGTCCACTTCGTCCACTTCGTCCACTTCATACACTTCCTCCACTTCTTCCACTTCGTCCAATTCTTCCACTTCGTCCACTTCGTCCACTTCGTCCACTTCGTCAACTTCGTCAACTTCGTCCACTTTGTCCACTTCCTCCACTTCCTCCACTTCGTCAACTTCATCCACTTCGTCAACTTCGTCCACTTCGTCCACCTCGTCAACTTCGTCCACTTCCTCAACTTCTTCCAGTTCCTCCACTTACTCCACTTCTTCAACTTCCTCCACTTCGTCCACTTCTTCCACTTCCTCCACCTCCTGCACTTCGTCCACTTCGTCAACTTCGTCCACTTCCTCTACTTCCTTCACTTCCTCCACTTCCTCCACTTCGTCAACTTGGTCAACTTCATCCACTTCGTCAAACTTCGTCCACTTCGTCAACTTCGTCCAACTCCTCCACTCCCTCCACTTACTTCACTTCTTCAACTTCCTTCACTTCCTCCACTTCGTCAACTTCATCCACTTCGTACACTTCCTCCACTTCATCCACTTCTTCCACTTCTTCCATTTCGTCAACTTCTTCCACTTCTTAAACTTCGTCCACTTCGTCAACTTCGTCCACTTTGTCAACTTTGTCCACTTTCTCCACTTCCTCCACTTCGTGCACTTCGCCCACTTGTTCCACTTCGTCAACTTCGTCCACCTCCTCCACTTCATCTCTTTCGTCCATTTCCTCCACTTCTTCCACTTCGTCAACTTCCTCTACTTCGTCCACCTCCTCCACTTACTCCACTTCTTCCACTTCCTCCACTTCATCAACTTCGTCCAATTCTTCAACTTTGTCCACTTCCTCCACTTCGTCCATTTTGTCCACTTCCTCCACTTCCTCCACTTCCTCCTCTTCCTCCACTTCGTCCACTTCGTGCACTTCCTCCACTTCGTCCACTGACTCCACTTCTTCCACTTCGTCCATTTCCTCCACTTCGTCAACTTCCTCCACTTCCTCAACTTCCTCCACCTCGTCCACTTCCTTAACTTCGTCAACTTCATGCATTTCCTCCACTTCGTCCACTTCGTCCACTTCCTCCACTTCTTCCACTTCGTCCAATTCTTCCACTTCGTCCACTTCGTGCACTTCCTCCACTTCGTCCACTGACTCCACTTCTTCCACTTCGTCCATTTCCTCCCCTTCCTCAACTTCCTCCACTTCCTCAACTTCCTCCACCTCGTCCACTTCCTCAACTTCGTTAACTTCATTCATTTCCTCCACTTCGTCCACTTCCTCCACTTCGTCCACTTCCTCCACTTCTTCCACTTCGTCCAATTCTTCCACTTCGTCCACTTCGTCCACTTCGTCCACTTCGTCAACTTCCTCCACTTCCTCCACTTCCTCCACTTTGTCAACTTCGTTTACATTCTCAACTTCCTCCACTTCCTACACTTCCTTCACTTCCTCCACTTCCTCCACTTCGTCCACTTCCTCCACTTCCTCCACTTCGTCCGCTTCTTCCACTTCTTCCACTTCATCAACTTCGTCCAATTCGTCGACCTCCTCCTCTTCCTCCACTTAATCCACTTCTTCCACTTCCTCCACTTCGTCAACTTCGTCCACTTCTTCAACTTTGTCCACTTCCTCCACTTCGTCCATTTTGTCCCGTTCCTCCACTTCCTCCACTTCCTCCACTTCGTGCACTTCCTCCACTTGGTTCACTTACTCCACTTCTTCCATTTCTTCCACTTCGTCCACTTCCTCCACTTCGACAACTTTGTCTACTTCCTCCACTTCCTCGACTTCGTCCACCTCGTCCACTTCCTCCACTTCATCTATTTCGTCCATTTCCTTCACTTCGTCCACTTCGTACACTTCCTCCACTTCCTCCACTTCTTCCACTTCGTCCACTTCTTCCACTTCTTCCACTTCTTAAACTTCGTCCACTTCGTCAACTTTGTCCACTTCTTCAACTTCGTCCACTTCCTCCACTTCCTCCACTTCCTCCACTTCCTCCACTTCGTCAACTTCGTCCATTTCCTCCACTTCCTCCACTTCCTCCATTTCGTCGACTTCTTCCACTTCTTAAACTTCGTCCACTTCGTCAACTTTGTCCACTTCTTCAACTTCGTCCAGTTCCTCCACTTCCTCGACTTCATCCACTCCCTTCACTTCCTCCACTTCCTCCACTTCGTCCTCTTTGTCCACTTCGTCAACTTCGTCTATTTCCTCCACTTCGTCCACTTCGTAAACATTGTCGACTTCATCAACTTCGTCCACTTCCTGCAATTCCTCCGCTTCCTCCACTTCGTCCACATCCTCCACTTCTCCCACTTCTTCAACTTCGTCAACTTCGTACACTTCCTCCACTTCGTCAACTTCCTTCTCTTCCTCCACGTCCTCCACTTCCTCCACTTCCTCCACTTCGTCAACTTCGTCCACTTCGTTTACTTCGTCCTCTTCCTCCGCTTCGTCCTCTTCCTCCACTTCCTCAACTTCGTCCACTTCCTCCACTTCGTCCACTTCCTGCACGTCGTCCGCTTCGTCAACTTCGTCCACCTCCTCCACTTCCTCCACTTACTCCACTTCTTCAACTTCCTCCACTTCGTCAAGTTCGTCCACTTCGTCCACCTCATACACTTCGTCCACTTCTTCCACTTCGTCCACTTCTTCTACTTCTTAAGCTTCGTCCACTTCGTCAACTTCGTCCACTTCCTCCACTTCCTCCACTTCGTTCTCTTCGTCAACTTCGTCCACTTCCTCACTTCCTCCACTTTCTCCACTTCGTCCTCTTCCTCTACTTCCTCTACTACCTCCACGTCCTCCACTTCCTCCACTTCTTCGATTTTGTGCATGATAACAGTTGAAAAACTGTTATTTTCATGCTTAAAGTTGATACTAAAAGCAACCTTTAGACTTAGAAACTAGCTTGAAATCATGCCTTTTGTTTATATTTTCAGAAATAAGAGAGCTGGACAGGTTTATGCTTGATTTAAGTGTTCTTGTGCAGGTTTTGAGGTGAATTTGGTGAAAGAAGTGAAGAATAAGAGAGAGGACATTCGAAAAGACAAGAAAGAGTGCAAAAAGGAGAAGTCGAAGGCACCGCTCAGCGGCAAACTACCGCTGAGCGGCACTCAAGAGGTGACGTTGGAACCGCTGAGGGGCAAAATGGCCGCTGAGGGGAAGAAAGAAGACGCGCAATCACCGCTGAGCGGCACTTTTTGGGCTTGGACTTTTGTAATCTTTTGTAACTCTAGATTAGTATATAAGGGCTTGCACGTCCTATAGTTAGGCATCTTTGGCAGAAACGAGGCAAACACTCTCTCTTTCACCCCTTTGAAGGAGGATCTTGGATGCTCAGGCTACCTCTTCCACTTTATTGGGTTTATTCTTTCATACTTCCATTGTTATTCATCTAGGTTCACCATGAATATGGTGAACTAAACCTTGTATGTTTGTTGGGGAATCAAAGTAATCTCTTGAAGCTCTCATATATGGATTTGTTGAGTACATCTTTGAATTAAGACATATGCTTTCTTTCATCATTAGTTAGGGTTTTTCCTCTTTGCTCAATGCTTGCATTGTTTAACTCATTCTAATGCATGATTATTGGTTTTGTTGATACGGACACGTACGGGGAAATCTAGATCCGGGGAATTTCTCCCAATATTATACTGACAATATTATATTGGTTGCCTTTAAGCTCCTGCACTCATGAACTAATCATTAGGAATGCTAGGAATTGTATGAACTATTTGATTAGGGAGAAGCCATCTAGAATGGTACATTAGAGAGTGGCATTAACAATGATGATTTGAATGTTGAATTCCTAAAATATATGAGAGTGGATGAGATGAAATTGACCCCCAACAACATATTCATTCATATATTTCCTTGAAAGTGTTTATCTTTTGTCTTTGTCATTGATCAATTCATGCATACATATTTAATTTTCGTCTTTGCATATTAAACTTCAATTATTGTGTTCTTAAGTCTTAGCTAATCAACAAATCACATAACTAAACTAGGCCGTGAGTCCTTTGGGAGAACGATACTTGGTCTTACCAAGTTTATTACTTGAAATGATTCGGTCATACTTGCCGATTGTGAAACAAGTTTGTAACATCATATTTTGGTGCTTACAAATTTGTCCATCAAGTTTTTGGCGCCGCTGCCGGGGACTCGTGGTTTAACTGGTTAATTTGTGTGATTATTGATTATCTTTGACTTATTTTTTTTTATTTTTAATTTAAATTTCGAATTTTTATTTTATCTTATTTTATTTTTCTGTTTATATTTTTCAGTTTGTATTTTATTTGATTTGATTTTTATTTTTTTTTGTTTTTTTTTGTTTTCTGTTTTTCTGTTTTCTGTTTTTATTTTCTGTTTTTTATTTTTCGGTTTTTATTTGATTTTATTTTATCTTTTTAGATTAGATTTTATTTTATTTTATTAGATTTTATTTTTTTATCTTTTTAGGTTAGATTTTATTTTATTCTTATTCTATCTTTTAGGTTAGGTTAGATTTTATTTTATTTTATCTTTTAGATTAGATTTTATTTTTTAGATTAGGTTTTATTCTATTTTATTTGATTCTATCTTCTAAATCTTTTATCTTCTTATATCTTTTCAATCTTTATTTTCTTCTATATCTTTTTGTGCTAACAAATCTTTTCTAGGGTTTTGTTTTCTTGTGCATGCAGGAGGCAATTCGAACTAGAAGTAAGAAAACAACAGAACCACTACTTGAAGGGCTAGACGAGAGTAGAAGGAGGAGAAGAATCAGAACGTCCAGAGAACTTTTCCCTTCTCCTGAAACTCTCCTACAATCATCACCACAAGGTTCTGTTCATAGCACAGGGAGTATGGAGAACAATAATAATGCTAGAAGAACTCTTGCAGATTACACTAATCTTGCTGGACCTCAGCACTTCAATAGCATAGCTCGACCTAGAGTCAATGCAGCCAACATGGAGGTCAAACCAGCATTAATTCAACTGGTAAAGAGTAATCAATTTAATGGGTTATCACATGAAAGCCCATATGAGCACCTTACAACCTTTAATGAGATCTGCAACACGGTCAAGATTAATGGGGTGCCAGACGAAGCTATCAAACTTAGCTTGTTTCCTTTCTCATTGGGAGGCAATGCTAAGCTTTGGTTGAACTCTTTTCCAGAAGAAAGTTTCACGGAGTGGGAAGCAGTGGTTACAAAGTTTTTGAATAAATACTTCCCACAATCTAAAGTGACTAAGGGAAGCAAGAGATATCTTCATTCAAGCAGGGCATGGAAGAATCACTTGGACATGCATGGGATAGGTATAAAAGCTTGTTACGTAAAACTCCCACGCATGGCTTTGAAGATCAAGAAGTAGTCCTAACTTTCCTTGGAGGGCTTGGTTCACAAACCAAGATGATGCTGGATGCCTCAGCTGGAGGCAATATCAAATGGAAGACTCCAGAGGAAGCAACTGAAATCATTGAAAATATGGCTACAAGTGATAATGAGCTGCACAATGAAAGAGGAGCTCCTATGCCACAGAAAGGGGTTCTACAATTACAAACGCATGATGCTCTGCTAGCACAGAATAAAATTCTAACTCAACAGCTAGAGACTCTGACGAAAACTTTGGCTCAATTACCTAAAGAGTTGAAGTCTGCTGCCCAGATACAAACCCAGTTGTGCGAACTATGTGGAGGTGATCACATAAATGGCCAGTGTGCTTTTCCAGTGGAGGCCGTGGAGGATGTTAACTTCATGGCTAATCAGTTTCCATACCGTCAAGGGAATTATAATCAGGGTTGGAAACCACATCCAAGCATTGGCCAAGGACAAACTGGGCAGGCTAATCAGTATAATAAGCAGCAGCAGCAACCAACCTTGTGGCAACAATTATCTATGCTTAATGAAAGATCAACAAGGTTGGAAGAAACTCTTCAGCAATTCATTCAGAAAACTGAATCTTCTCAAAAGAGCACTGAAGCTGCTATAAAGAATTTGGAGATTCAGATGGGTCAGATCACCAAGCAATTGGAAGAAAGACCACACAGAAACTTTGGGGCTAATACTGAGGTTAACCCCAGAGAAGAGTGCAAAGTGGTCAAGAGTGTGAATGAAGAGATCATTGAGTTAGAAGGAGATGAAGCAGAAGAGAAAAGAGAAGAAGAAAGAAAGGACATTTTTCCTTTTCCAACAAATCAGGAGAAACCAATGGATTTCACAGATTTATTCAGAATGGTTGATAATGAAGCTCCTTGGGAACAAATTCTACAGAAAATAGCAGTTTACACAAAATCAGATGAAGGAACCTCTACAAAAAGAAGACGTAGAGAGGATGAGGAAGAAAAATGTGTAACTGTTAAGAAAGAATCATTCCCACCAAAAGCAGCAGATCCAGGCAGTTTTTCTATCCCTTGCACTATAGGGAAGAAAAAGGTAAAGAAAGCTCTCCTTGATTTAGGCTCAAGTGTCAACTTGATGCCTTATTCTCTATTGGAGCAAATTGGCCATGTTAAAATAAAACCTGTAAAGGTTAATCTTGTAATGGCTGATGGATCTTCAAAGGAGCCATGTGGGATTGCAGAAGACATTGTAGTTTGTGTTGGCAAACTTCAGTTCTTGGCAGACTTTGTGGTGATGAAGATGGAAACCGAGAAGATACCTTTTATACTTGGAAGACCGTTTATGAAAACGGCCAGGGCTATCATAGATGTGAATGAAGGTATAGTGGTTCTCCAAGACAGAGAGGAGAGAGTGGTGGTGGATGTCTTCAAAGATGAAACACAAGCAAAGGAGGAAGAAGCCAGTTATAAAGCTGCATTTCAAGATGCACCCATAACTAGAGGTAAAAATAAAAATCTTGAGGTTTCTGATAACCATTGTTTGTATTTTCAGGTACCCAAGGTAGAAAAGATTGGAAAAGGAGAAGAAGTTCCTAGAGACTGGAAGAAAATAAGACTCCAACTTGGCACACCTGTAAGACTCAAGAACAAGTTGTGGGTTATAAAAGGCTTTAAAGAGAAGGAGATGATAGAGATAGAGTCTCCATATTCTAGAGAGTCCAAAACAGTCCAAAGGAAGCAGTTGAAAGGTTGGTGGAAGGACTACATCAACTATAAAGAAGATGGAACGTGAGCTTTAACAGGGTCAAGCTAGTGACGTTAAAGAAGCGCTTGCTGGGAGGCAACCCAGTGGATTTACAAACTTTTGATTTGTTTTATTTTGGTTGTGTAACTTGTAATTTATGAACATTATTGTGGACATTATTTTGTTGGATTTAGCATCTACTGAAGGATGCTATGTGGACAAGTATCTACTGAAGGATACTAGGTTTGTAACACCTACTGATGGGTGTTGGTGAGAAGATTTTGCACCTACTGATGGGTGTTGGTAAGTTGGAAACACCTACTGATGGGTGTTGGTGGAATTTGGGTCAGGCTCGTGACGTTAAACAAGCGCTACCTGGGAGGCAACCCAGTTGATTGATTGTTTCTATTTGTTTATTTTTAGTTAGGATTTGCATAAGCATCTTTAACAATGAATTGCAGGGAACCTATGAGGCACATGTAGGGAAGGCACGCAGGTAATGAAAAGAAGGAGAAGGGCACATCACGAAAGTGCCGCTGAGCGGCAATTACCGCTGAGCGGTACTCTCGCAGACGGGCTTTAGTTCCCCTTAGCGGAACCCGAGCCCATTAGGGTATTTTTAAACCCTAAGCTGCGTAATTTCTCAGTCTTTCAAGCTCTTCTCTGCACAAACACTCCCACATACCTTCTCTTAGGTTTTCCACATCTTTTTACTCTTCCCTCTTAAGAAAATTTCTCTTCCACTCACTTGCTCACTAGTTTTCCATCTAAGTTTGGGGTTGGGAGAGAGCATCATTGAAGGGGCTGATTTCTTCATTATGGTTTACTAATGCTTAACAATGTATCTTTTGGTTTTGTGAATTATGTTTGATGCAGGGATGGCCTCCTCATCGGGCAAAAAGAATCAAGACTATAAGATCCAAGAAGAAGGAGGATACAGAGGACAGCTCAGATTGAGGAGGAGTTGAGATAGCATTTACTGATGAATGCTATCATAACTAGAGCAGGACTTATGCTTTGTTTGGTTTAAGTTTTCTGAACTTATTTGTTTTTGTTTTTAGATTAGGGTGTGATGTACTCTATTGAACACCTGGTTTTTATGATGGTTTGCTATTAACTGTGATGGTTTGATAAGTGATGCTTGATGAGGCTTATTGATTGATTGGTGTTGAGATGATGTGCACATTAAAATGCTTATACAGGTGATTCACAAGCCTTGTGAACAAATGCATGATATCATGATTGTGATTGTGAAATTAAGCAGGATGTGTATGTCAAATGTGAATGAGCTTATATGTGAGGTTTTGAGCTCCAGAGTTGTTATTGTTGAATGCTATTACTTTGAAAGCATGAATGACTTTGCCCAGGTTTTCTATGATTGAATCAATTGCTTGTTTTGCATCATATGATCAAAGGCCGTGTTGTTGAAACCCTTTTTATTGGCCAAATTCATAAAGTTAGCCCACTAAAAGAGAACACTTTGTGTTCTATCCTTTGAACCCTTAGCCTTAAACACACTGAACACCCTTGATTGAAAATCTTTACCTTGAGTTAAGTAGAAGATCTTGTGTGGTATTGTTAAATGTTCAAGTTTGAGGTTGTTGGGGAAACATGAAAAAGGAAAAGCATCGAGCTAAGAGCTAAAAAGTAAGAATATGCAAAGAAAAAGAAAAGAAAAGAAAAAGAAGTAAAGCTCAATGCAATTGCAAAAGCAAAGGCAAAAGAAAGTTGGGAATGAATAAGAAAAATTGTGTTGTTATGATTCTCTTAACTCAAGGATTTTGTGATCCAGAAAAACCAATTTTCTTGTTAGCCCAGCCACATTATAAGCCATTGAAAAGTCCTTGTGATGATGCATGCTTGTGAATGTTTTTGATTGTGGTAAAATGAAAGGCAAAGTTGATTCATGTGACATTGTGATAGTGGAGTGAATGAGTGAAACACTTTACCTCTTATACACTTGTGTGTTGAGTGAAACACTTTACCTGGTGAGGAAATATTCCATAAGCACATGAACATCCATGCTTAATTGATTGATTATTCATGAAAAATAGCATTTGTTGGAATTTAAATGACTTTGTGAACACTAAAGCATGTGCACATCTTGATTGAACTCTTGGTCTTAAGTTAGAGTGAAGTTATTACTTATCTTGAAAAGAGGATTTTGAATGAGTGAACCATCATATGAATTGGTTGGAGATGGAGTTACATTTTGTTTGCTTGAGGACAAGCAAAGTTCTAAGTTTGGGGTTGTGATAACAGTTGAAAAACTGTTATTTTCATGCTTAAAATTGATACTAAAAGCAACCTTTAGATTTAGAAACTAGCTTGAAATCATGCATTTTATTTATATTTTCAGAAATAAGAGAGCTGGACAGGTTTATGCTTGATTTAAGTGTTTTTGTGCAGGTTTTGAGGTGAATTTGGTGAAAGAAGTGAAGAATGAGAGAGATGACATTAGAAAAGACAAGAAAGAGTGCAAAAAGGAGAAGTCGAAGGCACCGCTCAGCGGCAAACTACCGCTGAGCGGCACTCAAGAGGTGACGTTGGAACCGCTGAGGGGCAAAATGGCCGCTGAGGGGAAGAAAGAAGACGCGCAATCACCGCTGAGCGGTAAATACCGCTGAGCGGCACTTTTTGGGCTTGGACTTTTGTAATCTTTTGTAACTCTAGATTAGTATATAAGGGCTTGCACGTCCTATAGTTAGGCATCTTTGGCAGAAACGAGGCAAACACTCTCTCTTTCACCCCTTTGAAGGAGGATCTTGGATGCTCAGGCTACCTCTTCACCTTTATTGGGTTTATTCTTTCATACTTTCATTGTAATTCATCTAGGTTCACCATGAATATGGTGAACTAAACCTTGTATGTTTGTTGGGGAGTCAAAGTAATCTCTTGAAGCTCTCATATATGGATTTGTTGAGTACATCTTTGAATTAAGACATATGCTTTCTTTCATCATTAGTTAGGGTTTTTCCTCTTTGCTCAATGCTTGCATTGTTTAACTCATTCTAATGCATGATTATTGGTTTTGTTGATACGGACACGTACGGGGAAATCTAGATCCGGGGAATTTCTCCCAATATTATACTGACAATATTATATTGGTTGCCTTTAAGCTCCTGCACTCATGAACTAATCATTAGGAATGCTAGGAATTGTATGAACTATTTGATTAGGGAGAAGCCATCTAGAATGGTACATTAGAGAGTGGCATTAACAGTGATGATTTGAATGTTGAATTCCTAAAATATATGAGAGTGGATGAGATGAAATTGACCCCCAACAACATATTCATTCATATATTTCCTTGAAAGTGTTTATCTTTTGTCTTTGTCATTGATCAATTCATGCATACATATTTAATTTTCGTCTTTGCATATTAAACTTCAATTATTGTGTTCTTAAGTCTTAGCTAATCAACAAATCACATAACTAAACTAGGCCGTGAGTCCTTTGGGAGAACGATACTTGGTCTTACCAAGTTTATTACTTGAAACGATTCGGTCATACTTGCCGATTGTGAAACAAGTTTGTGACATCATATTTTGGTGCTTACAAATTTGTCCATCACTAGTGACGGATCTAGGCGCCAAACCATACAACCAATCCTTAGCAACATTTTCCAATGAATGAGGGAATGCCTTCAAGAAGATGTGCTCTTCAGGAACATCATGTGGTTTCATACTAGAACAGACAATGTGGAATTCCTTCAAATGCTTATGAGGACTGTCACCTGCAAGACCATGAAACTTGGGCAACAAATGGATCAGTCCAGTCTTGAGAACAAATGGAACGCCCTCATCAGGATATTGGATGCACAAGCTTTCGATATCGAAATCAGGTGCAACCATCTCCCTAAAAGTCCTCCCACGAGGTGGAGGTTGTGCCATATTGTTCTCAGTGTGAAAAACAACAGAATCAGAATCAGAATCACGTGCAGATGCAACAGATGCAGTAGATGCAGTATGCACAAAGTACTCAGCAGTGGGATGCACAGTATCCAATGGAACAGACTCAAAAACAGACTCTAAAGATAAATTTCTAGAATGCCTAGCTAACCTATGAAAAGTTCTATCAATCTCAGGATCAAAGGGTGGTATAGGCCCAGGATTTCCCCTAGTCATGCACTAAGTCACAACACCCTAAAATCATGAAACGATATCACAAAAATTTTGAACACACAAAACAACCTAAACAAACAAATCACACACACTCAAACATACAAGACAAAACACAACACACAAACAACACATTATCAACACAAAAGACCTAAAACTGAACCGTTGGTCCCCGGCAACGGCGCCATTTTGATGTGAGGGTCGCACCTCTCACAAAAGTTGTGCATAAAAGAATGCAGTATAGACTAGGAAGTGACTCCTAGGTCGTCTCACAAGGACCAATATTGCGGTTCAGTCTCAGATCACACACGAAAAAAAAAAAGGGGGGGTTTGTGATTTTGTTTGCGGATAAAAATTACATACAACTGAATATAATTGAAAGCATTAAAGTGCATGAAAACTTTTAAAGAAAACAATACAATAGATAAATATTCAAACACAATTCACCATCAAGAAGAAGAAAATCAATTCAACATATAACGTAAACCATTCTCAGGCAAAGGAATGAAAGAAATTAAATTTTTTTCCTACCACTAACCGTGACCCATGTGCATCCCTTAAGTCAAAGGTAAATTGGAATTGCATCTACAATGCAATCCGTGCCTCCATGTGGGTGTCACATGTGCATGCTACAATGAAATAAGAATTAAAGAAAGGCATTCTCTTTCTTCCAGTAACCAATACGGTGCTTTCCAAAGCAATCACAAAACTTCATCTATTTTCCTCACACGTTCACGCGCACACCACACAGCTCCTAGAAATGCTTGCATGAGTGCTTCCAGCTTGTGACACCTCTGCTTCCACCACGTTCCAGCCAAGCCGTGAAGTCTAAAATGAAATAAAGAAATCTCCACTTTCCGTGACCATGCTGCTTTCTTCCAGAAATCCTTGGCACCTTTTCTTATGTTTTTTTTTAACACAAACAAATGATCATTCATGACCACTCCCTGCACCGGACAGCAGTAGCAGTAACTCGGTGGCACCTCTCCATCCAATCTTAATTCATGCAAACTCTCTCTTTGTTTCTACCCCTGCACATCCCACACGTCATGCTTCCAGCTCATCCTAATTTCAGTTTGGGATGTATTCTCCCTTGGTGCAGTAAAGAAAATAAAAAGGGCTCCACTTCCGTGCACACCTACTCTTCACCTCTCAATCTCCATTTCATTCTCCCTGCTTCAGCTCCTTCCGTGCATCAACTTCAACAAAATAAATCCTCTCTTCCAAGATGGAATCCGCTCCTGTCCCGCAAGGAAAATTAATTCCAGCACCGTATGAGCTAGACCAATTCACTTGTGCGCTTCTTTTACTGGACGTGGCAGCACGCATGCTTGCTTCATTCTCCAATTAAAAAAAACAAATTCAAATCAATGTAACAGTAGCTGAATGCACACCAACGCGGGAATCAAACTTAAATTAAAGATTCGATGCCAAAAAGGATGCGAGCCGAAAACGGTGTGCTTCCCATTCAATTCATCCCATACAGTGTTTTCAGTTCCCAGGGAAAATTCAAAACAAAAACCTCCAAAAACCCCAAGACCGAGAGAAGGGAAAACTAAAAACAGTGCCAAAAACAAAGTGCCGAAAAAGTGATCCCTCTCAAGTGGCGGCTAGGGCTTTTCAAGAGCCGTGGGTCACCTTTAATAAGGGTGGGGTCCACACAAAAGAAAAACCTAGGTCTAAATCACTAACTTCTAATTTTTGGGTCTACTCTAATTTACCAAAAATTGACCCATAATGTAAGAGTTGATACAGAAATTCTAAACTACTGAATTACAATTTAATTAATTCAAAAATGTCTGTGTGGAGAGTCTTGAATTTATTTGGCATTCTTCCTGATGTCCCAAAATGTGTTTCCGAAATTTTCCTGCATTTCAAAATTGCACTTAATCAGCTCAGAAAATCCAAATTAGCACAATTACAAATTTTCGACCAAATTAAGCGGAATTCGGAAAACTGGGAAATAACAAACAATTAAACACAATTCCCTGGTTTATTTAAGTGCAATAAACTAAATCTAATTCAAGAAATAACGATTCATCAATCATCTCAACATCAATCAATCAATAAGCATCATTCAGCATTACTTATCACACAATCACAGTTAATAGCAAACCATCATAACAAACCAGGTGTTCAATAGAGTACATCAAACTCTAATCTAAAAAACATACAATACTTACAGAATACTGGGTTGCCTCCTAGTAAGCGCTTGTTTAACGTCACGAGCCTGACCCAAACTTTCAAGGATCAACCAACAACATCATTGTGGAAAATTGTTGCACCTCTCCCCCTAGATAGGGTTTGAGACGTTGACCATTCACCACCCAACTTCTCTATGGATCATCAGCAGCTGGATTAAATATTTCAATTGCTCCATGCGGATGCACTTCTTTTATCACATATGGTCCTGACCATTTTGACTTCAGCTTCCCAGGAAATATCTTCAATCTTGAATTGAACAATAGTACCTGTTGTCCTGGATTGAAAACTCTATTCACTAACTTCCTGTCATGATAAAACTTAATTTTTTCTTTGTAAGCCTTGGATGAATCATATGCATGTAATCGAATTTCTTCAAGCTCCAAAATATGCCGTCTGCGT
The DNA here is from genome assembly GCF_029865625.1 of Vigna umbellata. Taxonomy (NCBI): domain Eukaryota; kingdom Viridiplantae; phylum Streptophyta; class Magnoliopsida; order Fabales; family Fabaceae; genus Vigna; species Vigna umbellata. The sequence goes on along the minus strand of NC_142175.1, from coordinate 16,290,485 downwards.
GTGCATTGAGTTTCATAAGGATCAAAATTCAAGAATTTCAAAGCCCATAATGCTCTATGCTCCAATTCTACTGGCAAATGGCATGCTTTCCCATAGACTAATTGAAATGGTGATAATCCCATAGACGTCTTCATTGCTGTCCTATAAGCCCAAAGAGCATCATCCAATTTGAGAGAACAATCCTTTCTTGATGAAGTCACTGTTTTTTCGAGGATCCTTTTTATCTCCCTGTTAGACACCTCAGCTTGTTCATTAGTTTGTGGATGATAAGGTGCAGCTACCTTATGTTTTACTCCATAGTGTTTGAGTACTTTCTCTAGCTGATAATTGCAAAAATGAGATCCTCCATCACTGATCAACACTCTTGGAGTGCCGAAACGTGAGAATATCTGCCTCTTCAAGAATTTAATTACCGTGCTAGCATCATTTTTAGGACAAGCTAATGCTTCCACCCATTTACTCACATAATCTACTGCTACCAGAATATATTCATTGTTGAAAGATGGAGGGAAGGGTCCAACAAAATCAATACCCCAACAATCAAAAACCTCAACCTCTAAAATACCTTGTAAAGGCATCTCATGACGTTTAGTGATTGTCCCTGCTCTTTGACATTTATCACAATTTCTAGCATGATTATGGGCATCTTTAAACAAAGTTGGCCAATAAAATCCTGATTGGAGAACTTTTGCTGCTGTTCTTTCTCCATTAAAATGTCCTCCATAAGGTGAATCATGACAATGCCAGAGAATTCCTTCTGCTTCTTCATTTGTAACACATCTCCTCAGAAGATTATCTGCTCCAATTTTGAACAAATAAGGATCATCCCAAACAAACTGCCTGGCATCATGCAAAAATTTCTTTCTTTGTTGCCAAGTTAAGTCTTCCGGCATGACCCTTGCAGCTTTGAAATTAGCCATATCAGCAAACCAGGGCCTCTACTGAATATACATGAGTGATTCATCTGAAAAAGATTCCCAGATTTCAGACTCCTTGCTAGTGACCTCATTGTTGACTAACCGTGACAAATGATCAGCAATTAAGTTTTCACTTCCTTTCTTATCACGGATGTCTACATCAAATTCTTGCAATAGTAATACCCATCTAATCAGACGTGGCTTAGAATCTGGTTTTGTCAACAAATATTTGATAGCTGCATGATCTGTATAGACAGTCACCTTGGACCCAATAAGATAAGGTCTAAATTTCTCTAGAGCATACACAATAGCAAGAAATTCTTTCTCTGTGGTAGCATAATTCAATTGAGCATCGTTCAGAACCTTGCTAGCATAATAAATTGGATGAAACTTTTGTTCTTTCCGCTGGCCAAGGACAACTCCTATTGCATAATCACTTGCATCACACATTAATTCAAAATTTTGATTCCAATCTGGCGCTACAATTACTGGAGCTGACACTAACTTCTTCTTCAATGTGTCAAAAGCTTTCAAACAGTCTTCATTCATCACAAAAGGAGCATCCTTCATCAAAAGATTACTCAATGGTTTAGCAATTTTTGAGAAATCTTTGATGAATCTTCTATAAAACCCAGCATGACCAAGAAAACTTCTAATCCCCTTTACATTTGTTGGTGGAGGTAGTTTCTCAATGACTTCTACTTTAGCTTTGTCTACCTCAATTCCTTTAGCAGAAATTTTATGCCCCAATACAATTCCTTCAGTTACCATGAAATGACATTTCTCCCAATAAAGAACAAGATTTGTCTGAACACATCTTTTGAGGACAGTGTTCAAATTAGCCAAACATCTTTGGAAAGAATTTCCAAAAACTGAGAAATCATCCATGAATACTTCAATGCATTTTTCTAAGAGATCTGCAAAAATTGCCTGCATACACCTCTGAAACGTAGCTGGAGCATTACATAATCCAAAAGGCATCTTTCTATATGCAAAGATACCAAAAGGACAAGTAAAAGCCGTCTTCTCCTGGTCTTTTGGATCTACCACAATTTGATTGTATCCCGAATATCCATCTAGAAAACAATAGAAAGCCTGCCCTGATAACCTCTCTAACATCTGATCCATGAAAGGAAGAGGAAAATGATCTTTCCTAGTAGCTTTATTTAGCTTCCTGTAATCAATGCACATACGCCAGCCAGTAACTGTCCGAGTAGGAATAAGTTCATTCTTATCATTATAAATTACTGTCATCCCACCTTTCTTTGGAACCACCTGTACTGGACTCACCCATTCACTGTCAGAGATTGGATAGATGATACCTGCTTCTAGTAGTTTCAACACTTCTTTTCTGACCACCTCCTTCATAATAGGATTTAACCTTCTCTGTGATTGAGCACTTGGTTTATAATCTTCTTCCATAAAAATCTTGTGCATGCAATAAGTTGGGCTAATACCTTTGAGATCTGATATTGACCAACCAATTGCTTCTTTGTTGGCTTTCAAAATTTCTATCAACTGCTCTTCTTCTTGTAGAGATAAAGAGTTATTGATGATGACTGGCTTTGTTCCATCTTCCTCTAGAAAAACATATTTCAGATGTGATGGCAATCTTTTTAATTCTGGTGTCTGTGCTTTGACTGCTTCTTCCTTATCAATTATTTCGAATATTGGATCTTCCTCCGGACTCTTTTTCAATGTTTCCAAGTCCATCAGACATTCATCAATCAATTTCTCTTCTTCTTCATCTAAATCTTGACATGCATTAATGAGAGTTTTTTCCAATGGAGAAATATTTCGCATCATCCTTTCTTGCACCATACAAACTTCATCAAGTTCATCAAATTGAAAACATGCTTTGTCATCATTTGGATATGTCATGGCCTTGGATACGTCAAAAGTGACTTCTTCATCATCAACTCTCATTTTAAGCTTACCATTCTCTACATCAATCAAAACTCTAGCAGTCTTCATAAGAGGTCTCCCAAGAATAAGAGGAACATCACTATTCCCTTCCATCTCCATCACAATAAAATCCACTGGGAATACAAATTTGTCAACCTTTACTAGAACATCTTCAACCACTCCAGATGGATATTTAAGAGACCTGTCCGCCAATTGAAGAGCCATTCTGGTTGGTTTAATTTCCAACCCCTGAATTGTTCTGCACATGGATAGCGGCATTAGATTAATGCTAGCTCCCAAATCAATCAATGCTCTTCCAACTTTCACATCTCCTATGGTGCATGGAATAGTAAAGCTTCCTGGATCTTTAAGTTTAGGAGGTAGTTTCTGTATGATTGCACTGCAGTTACCCTGTACATTGATAGTTTCCTTTTCAATATACTTGTGTTTCTTTGTGAGGAGTTCCTTCAAAAACTTTGCATATGCTGGCATCTGTTGCAATGCTTCAGAGAATGGTATAGTGATCTCAAGCTTCTTAAACAACTCCATGAATCTTTCCAACTGCTTTTCTTTCTCCTTCCTTGAATAACTCTTTGGATAAGGAAGTGGCTTTTCATACTCTTTTTCTTTTTGTCTCTCCTCTCTCTCTTCTTCTTTTTTCTTTTTCTCTCTCTCAACTCTTTCTTTCCACTCACATGTTTCTTTTTCACTCTCACTCTCATTTTCTTTCTCTTTTCTTTCTTGTTTTCTCTCTTCTAACACTCTACCACTTCTGGTCACAACAGTTTTACACTCCTTTCTGAGATTATCATGTTTCATCTTGTCAACTATTCTCTTAACATAAACCTCCATATTTTTAAATGCGGCATCCACATTCTGACAATAAGACGCATTTGTCTTCAAGAATCTTTGGAAAGTCTCTTCAAGTTTTGTTGTTTTCTCAATTGGAGTAGATTGCATTTGCCATTTTTGTTGTTGCACTTGAACCATTGAGACCTGTTGTATTTCCTGTGTTATTTGAGAAAGCTTCATAATTACCTCTTCAAGCTGTTGAGATATAATTCTATTTTGAATAAGCAAAGCATCATTTGATTGTAACAACTCCTTCTGACTATGATATCCTCTTTCAATGTTGAATTCGTTGTCACTAGTAGCCATATTTTCAATAATTTCAGTTGCTTCCTCTGGAGTTTTCCATTTAATGTTTCCTCCTGCTGAGGCATGAAGCATCATCTTAGTTTGTGAACCAAGACCTCCAAGGAAAGTTAGGACTACTTCTTCTTCTTTGAAACCATGCATGGGCGTTTTTTGTAACAGGCTTTTATATCTGTCCCATACATGCCCCAATGATTCTTCCATGCCCTGCTTAAATGAAGAAATTTCTTGCTTGCCTTTTATCCTCTTAGATTGTGGAAAGTACTTGTTTAAAAACTTTGTCACCACTGCTTCCCAATCTGTGAAACTTCCTTCTGGGAAAGAATTCAACCAAATTTTAGCATTGCCTCCCAATGAGAAAGGAAACAAACTAAGTTTGATCGCTTCATCTGGCACCCCATTAATTTTAACTGTGTTGCAAATCTCATTGAAGGTTGTGAGGTGCTCATATGGGCTTTCATGAGATAACCCATTAAATTGGTTGCTTTTCACCAGTTGGATCAGTGCTCGTTTGACCTCCATGTTAGCTGCATTGACTCTAGGTCTAGCTATACTGTTAAAGTGCTGAGGTCCAGCTATATTGGTGTAGTCAACAAGAGTTCTTCTGATATTATTGTTCTCCATATTTTCTGTGCTATGAACAGAACCTTGTGGTGATGGTTGTAACAGAGTTTCCGGAGGAGGGAAAAGTTCTCTAGATGTTCGGATTCTTCTCCTCCGTCTACTCTCGTCTAGACCTTCAAGCAGAGGTTCTGTTGTTTTCTTGCTCCTTGTTCGAATTGCCTCCTGCATACACAAGAACACAAAATCCTAGAATATTTGGTTAGCACAAAAAGATATAGGAGAAGATAAAAACAGAAAACAGAAAAATATAAATAAAAATAGAAAATCAAATAAAATAAAATCAAATAGAAAAATAAAAAACAGAAAATAAAAACAGAAATTCAAAATTAAAGTCAAAGATAATCAACAATCACACAAATTAACCAGTTAAACCAGAATCCCCGGCAACGGCGCCAAAAACTTGATGGACAAATTTATGAACACCAAAATATGATGTCACAAACTTGTTTTTCAATCGGCAAGTATGACCGAATCGTTCAAGTAATAAACTTGGTAAGACCAAGTATCGTTCTTCCCAAAGGACTCACGGCCTAGTTTAGTTGTGTGGTTTATTGATTAGCTAAGACTTAAAGACGAAATATTTGGATTTTTATATGCAAAAGACGAAAATTAAATATGTATGCATGAAGTTTTGATCAATGGCAAAAAGCAAAAGATAAACACTTTCAATGACATATATGTATGAATATGTTGTTGGGGGTCAATTTCATCTTATCCACTCTCATATATTTTAGGAATTCAACATTCAAATCATCATTGTTAATGCCACTCTCTAAAGTACCTTTCAAGAAGGCTTCTCCCTAATCACGAGTTCATACAATTCCTAGCATTCCTAATAATTAGTTCATAAGTACAGGAGCTTAACGACAACCAATATAATATTGGGAGAAATTCCCCGGATCTAGACTTCCCCGTACGCGCCCGTATCGTTAAAACCAATAATCATGCATCGAATGAGTTAAACAATGCAAGCATTAAGCAAAGAGGAAAAACCCTAACTAATGATGAAAGAAAGCATAGATCTTAAACAAAAGATGTAAAAACAAATTCCATATATGAGAGCTTCAAAAGATTACATTGATTCCCCAACAAACATACAGAGTTTAGTTCACCATATTCATGGTGAACCTAAATGAATAACAATGAAAGAATGAAAGATAAAACCCTAAAAAGGTGAAGAGGAAGCCTCAGCATCGAAGATCCTCCTTCAAAGGGGTGGAAGAGTGAGTGTTTGCTTCGTTCCAGCCAAAGATACCTAACCCTAGGAAACCCTAAAGCTTATATATTATTCGTAAATTACAGAAAATTAGGTCCAAGCCCATAAAAGTGCCGCTCAGCGGTAAAGTACCGCTCAGCGGTAAGTGCGTGAGACGTTTCTTCCCCTCAGCGGCCATTTTGCCCCTCAACGGATCTCCCGTAAGCTCCTGATTGCCGCTCAGCGGTAAACTGCCGTTGAGCGGTGACTTCGGCTTCTCCTTTTGCACTTTTTGATGTCTTTTCTGATTCCATCTCTCTCCTTCTTCACTTCTTTCACCAAATTCACCTTAAAACCTGCACAAAAACACTGAAATCAAGCATAAACCTGTCCAGCTCTCTTATTTATGAAAATATGAAGAAAAGCATGATTTCAAGCTAGTTTCTAAGTATAAAGGTTGCTTTTAATATCAATTTCAAGCATGAAAATAACAGTTTTTCAACTGTTATCAAATACCTCAAACAACAAAGCACCACTAGGACATCCCTCCTTGATAGCTGATGAAATTAGTGTATGTGCTAACACCTCAAACAACAAAGCACCACTAGGACATCCTTCTTTGATCACTCACCTTTGCAAGCTAGCTAGGGTGGACACTTCTGTTCCACCATTTGAGAGGCCAAGAAAAGCTATTGATGAGGCCTATTACAGACAGTACTGTGGAGGTGAGGATGCAGCTCAGCCAGTTCCACCACGTCGGGCTCGTAGAGAGAGAGGGCCAGCACAGAGCCAGACATCTGCTGATACACATGAAGCAGAACCATTCCAGATGAGGGACATGTATATGTCTCTTATAGGTGCTCAGTTGCAGTCCATTCACAGAGGGCA